>NW_017095785.1:0-11820 GCF_001412225.1 Nicrophorus vespilloides
TATATATATATATATATATTTTATCAAAATTTCAAAGGATTATGAATCACATCGGTTATCACAGGCAACTTTCAATACGCATTTGTATATGAGTTTGCATATAATACTATATTATCGACAATTACAAATAATTTTTTTAATGATTTGACTACTTTTTCATAATTAAGCAAAAATATTAATAAAATTCTCGATATTTTGAGTTGATTTAGTCTTTATAAATTTATTTAAAATTAATATTTTGTTTGTTTCATTTTTTTTTTTGAAAAAATAAATATGTGAAAACTTTGTTCGATAATTAAAGAATTAAATAAACTTAACAAAATTTCATACAAATTCTAATCAATTCAAATTCATATAATAATCAAAGATACATATGATAATAAAAAATATTTAAAACAATATACGCATGAAACAAACGTTTCTATGGTTACTTCTTACTTAAATTTATATTATTTTGATTCAATTTCATATCTTTCAATTAAAAATTCAGTTTATAACAGGCGACTCCATGACACTACAAAGATGTATGTAGGCGCGTTGGAAAGGCAAGATATTCAGCTTTCATACGAGTGGTCGATGATGTAATTACCTTAAAGGGTTATCGAGAAAATCACTAATAACTGTAAAAACTGAATAAAAAACGAGAAAAAAATGTTCTTCAGCTTATAACAGGCGACTCGATGACACAACAAAGATGTTTGTAGGCGCGTTGGAAAGGTGAGATATTCAGCTTTCATACGAGTGGTCGATGATTTATGTACCTTTAGGGGTTATCGAGAAATTCACGAAAAACCGAAGACACTGAAAAAAAAACGAGAAAACCATCGTTTCTCTGTTACGTATAAAACGGTAAGTATGTGTTATTTTTGTCAATTTCTACAGCTCATATCAGGCGACTCGATGACACGACAAAGATGTATGTAGGCTTGTTGGAAAGGCAAAATATTCAGCTTTCATACGAGTGGTCGATGATGTTACTATCTTAAGGATTTGTTGAGAAAATCACTAAAAACTGTGAAAACTGAATTTATTTATTTCAACATTGTATTCTTCTATCGACAATTTTCTTGACAATATTTACTGATGAATCTATAATTCAAATTATTAATAACTTTTTATATTCTAATACTAATTATTTTTAGATTCTTTAACATTCATCACTCAACAATAAAATAAAACGAAATAAAATCAAACATTTATTTTCATGAAATTCTTTTTTATAGTAATCTGGTATATTTATATATATATTATAATCTTGTTTGCAGCATGATTTTATTTTTATTTTTACGTTTCAGTACTTTCGCAGAAGATCCATCAATCGGAGGAGTTGGCGGTGCTTGAGGCATTCCGCAGTCGACGTGATCACGATTTTCGTTACAATTGATCGACCTTTCTCTCCTAATCCTGTCACCATAATCGCGTTCCGGCAATATAAATTCATCTAGTTGGCTTGGTCTCCTCGTCGTCACATCCTCCGAATTTCCAAATTGGCAGACGGCGAAGAACAGGCATAGAAGAAGCAAATATTTAAACATCTAAAAAATTAAGTTTAAAAGTTTTATAAAACTACAAAATTAAGGGAAACGTACAGTGATTCAGCAAGAAGACGTCTCGGTTGCAACTACATCCGAACGATTGATCGCAGCCTTCTTTATATTGCTGAAAACGTAATCAACGAACGATATTTTTATCTTCCTGTAAGAGAAAAATAACGTAGAATGTGCAACAATTCGAAATTATGAACTTCATGAAAATTTATCAAATTCATATTCAATAACATATCTTTTCATTAAGGCTCCAAAATCAAATTCTACACATTTTACAAAAAAAAAGTCAATGAATTTAGTTATTTTCAGCGACATTTTCAGGTCATTTCAACACTTTAGATAACATACACATTCCAAGTGGATAAGAAAATTCATTTCCAACAATAATAAAACGTTTATTTTTATAACAAATAAAGTCCATTAATAAAAACGATAAAAATTATCAATAAAATAGAGTTCAATGTAACAATTTAGAAAAATGCACAAGTCTATGTTTATATTACTATAATATTTCCATTGAAAAAAACTCAATCAAATTAGGAAAAAAACAATGATTTTTTTTCAATTGTTTTAAGCTATGTTTGAGATGAATTTTCAGAGACATCTATAGGTTTTCTTAAAAAACAAAAGTTTGTTTTTTAATATTTGAATATTTTCCATTATTTTTTTTAAGAAATATTTCAATTTAAGATGTTGGATTCTTTTACTGCAATTTATTGTTAATTCTTTACACTTTTATCTTCACATTGGGTCTATTTTTATCCCAGATGACCTATTTCTTATGGAACAAAGAGATTATTTTTTCTCTCGTTTCCAATTTTTCTTTACTATATAAAAGACAGAAACTTGCATCTTCCGCGTGATTAATTACTTCTTTTGTCATCTCCAAAGCAAAAGAAATCAAAGTAAGTTCGAACTTTTGTTTATTAGATTTTACAGTTTCGCATTTGTTTTATACTTTCTACATATTTTTGCAGATGATCAAAATCTTATTGTCTCTGAGTCTGTGCACGTTTGTTTTTGGAGATTTATCCAAACTTATCGAAATCGGAGAAATAGATTTAAATCAAAAAGCTTATGGATTTTAATTTCGTTGTAGCTAGATCAACAAAACCAAACATTGAAAGGAAAGACCGGTCAGAGAGGTCACCACCATCAATTGTAACAACAATCGAGATCACATCGACTGTGGAAAACACTGAATTCGAACGACTAGAATGAGACTAAAAATAAAAGTTTATTTTTATTTTGCTTCAAAATTCACTATAAAAAGTTCGAAATATTACTGAAACTTTAGCCTTTGACTAATATAAATTTTTCAGAAAATTAGAAAGCTTATAAATTACGAAAAAGTATTGAAATATTATTTTTTTTACTAATTTTCTTTCCAATTTTGGTATTATGTAAAATTACGTATTGACAAAAGTATTATAAATTACTTTTAATGCATTTGAGGAAATAATATTTAAGAATTTCATCAGTAATAAGTACGTTTAGTTGCCTATAATAAATTAGCTTTCAAGTAAATATTTCCCAATGTTTTCATGAATTTTTACATAGTTTATATAGTTAAAATATTAAATGTAATACTAGCAAATTGTTAAATTTATTACCAATCTTTATAATCTTTATAATTTATAGCAATTAAATAAAATAAGAAAATAAATTTATAAAAAAAATGATACATATGCAACCAAGTTTACTTGTCGCCTCTAATTTTATATTTATTATTTCTCTTTTCAAGAACTTTTTCAATACATTATTAATAAATAATTGAAAGAAAATTAATTATATTTCAATCTTAATTAATTAAAATATATACTATTTCTCCAAAAATAAAGCTTTCTAATATACAGCAAAGAAAGTTATTAGAAATCACCAGTAGATGTCACTGAAATTCAGTTCAATCGAATTTCTTATTTTTGTGATTTCTTCTTAAAAAAATATTGATAAATTTGAGAAATAAGTAATTTTTATAAATATTTAAAAAGTTTATATTTTATTTTTCTTAAAATTTCATTAACAATTTAACAGTGAAAACCAAAACTGTCCAAAATAATTTTCACTTTTAATTAAAAAATTATTTCACTTTTCTCCTGAAATGTTCAACAATCAACTTTGTTTGATAAAGAAAATATCATTAAATCATTTAAAAAAATAATGAGTTTTTAGGAAATTATACATAAAACTTTTTTCTTATTGATTCTTTTAATAATTGCAGATGCATCGAAAAAATTTCATTCCATTTATCTATTATTGTTTTGATCTAATTTTTATTAATTTTATTAATAATTATATAAGAATATTAGTTATTTTTTTATACAAAAACTTCAAACGTTTCTAACTAAACAAAAATAAACCTGAAATGTGTAAATTTAACAACATACAAAGGTTTTATTTGGAAGCTTCCATCATTCACAAAGCAAACATTCATGTATCTTTTTATTATGTCTCTCTTTCACTATTGTGAACTGTGTATACTTTTCAGTCTTAATTGAGATGTGCGTGGGTTTGCGATGCTTTTCAATGCGCTCGTATTTGCTCGTTTTGGGTCATCATTATTTGTCTTTGGATCTAAACAGCGACTGCTGAAGATTTACATCAATAACACATGTTTTTCGAGATGGCTGTGTGTGTGTGGGGGGAAAGGAGAGGCCGAAACTGCGCGAAATGAAAGCAATGCCGTGTCAGAGGCACAAGCCGGCGCGGCGCGTGATTGATGAAGGGATTTCGGGGTTCATCGGATAATTAATACGAAAATACCCACTTCAGCGCATAAAAATTGTATAATACCCTTGAAATAATAACAAAAGAGCATCAGATACACGTACAGATGAAAAAAAAAACAAACGTGCTTGGATTAAACAAAAAAAAAACAAAAAACTGACAGCGAGATGATGCCATAACAGATACGTATTAATGCATCATCGATTTTTCCATTAATTTTTTTCTTGAAAATCATTGATTTTACCAATAAAAATTTATTTAATTAATAGTAAACTAATGCAGAATGAAAATATATGCATCTATATGAAAGTGTAACAATAAAAAAAATAATATTTTTTATTAATTACTGATTTTTTTCATCTAATTAATAAGTTAGTAACGAATTTCATTGTCAAAGTTAAATTTAAATATTTCTATAAATGATATTTCATTATTTTTTTGTACAGTAAAGATAAACAACAAAAACTAAGTGAATTTAAAGTTTAGTTTAAAACTAACATAAACTGTAGAAAAACTTAACTTTTATATGGGAATAATTGAAAGTTTTGAAGACGTTTCATAATATGTTAAAATTGTATAATACCCTTGAAATAATAACAAAAGATCATCAGACACACGTACAGATGAAAAAAAAACAAACGTGCTTGGATTAAAACAAAAAACTGACAGCGAGATGATGCCATAACAGATTCGTATTAATGCATCATCGATTTTTCCATTAATTTTTTTTTTGAAAATCCAGAAAAAATATGATTTTACCAATAATAGTAAATTAATGCAGAATGAAAATATATGCATCTATATGAAAGTGTAACAATAAAACAAATAATAATTCTTATTAATTACTGATTTTTTTCATCTAATTAATAAGTTAGTAACGAATTTCATTGTCAAAGTTAAATTTAAATATTTCTATAAATGATATTTCATTATTTATTTGTACAGTAAAGATAAATAAGAAAAACTAAGTGAATTTAAAGTTTAGTTTAAAACTTACATAAACTGTAGAAAAACTTAACTTTTATATGGAAATAATTGAAAGTTTTGAGGATGTTTCAAAGTATGTTAAAATTATTAAAGTTTTTTGCTTGAAATACTTTTCTTAGTTTGAGGAAATTGTATGGAACAAAATACTTTTATTTGATTTTTGGAAACGTGCAGAGATATATTAATGTGTGTAACATGAATGCATAATTATTTGAAATAATAGTCGAGTTTGGAGAAGCGCTAAATGTTATTTGAATACATGAATTTCGGTTATTATTCAGAGGCGAAGATATTATTCCGTTTGCCAAGCAACACTTGGCGTTAAGGAATTAATGCGCGAGGGCCGCACACATCCGCCTCCGGATTTCGTCCTTCTCCAACAAACACACACATCCATTCCATCCATCTTTCTCGTTCTTCTCTTTGTGCATCTCTAGCACATGAACAAACAAACAAACATCCTTCTCGTGTGCATCCGTGTTCCGCAAATCATTGGAAATGCACGAGAAGACAACTAAACTGGACGTTTCATTCTATATTTCAAATCTGCTTCAACAGTAAATAAACACATATTTCATGTCAACGTTACTATTAATCAATATTTCAGATAACTTCACTTTACTTGAACACATATTAATTAATTTTCATTATAATTTGGCAATTTACAGAAAAAAATAAAAAAATTTAAAAATAAATTTAATTGTCAAACTTTTCCAAATTTCTCAAATCAATTTTCTAAGTTTATTTAAAAAGTTTCCAAAGAAATTATCAGTTACATTTCTTTATAGTAGTTTGAATATTCATCATTTCTGTTCTATTTCCACTAAATATCAAAATTATATTTTATAAATCTTCAATTTTTTTTGAAATTTTGCTCAACTTTCATAATTAATTTACACAAATAAAAGTAATAAAACTTATTAAATTTGATTATAGCTAAAATATTTCTTATATTTTCTAGTTAAAATTATCATATTTTGGTAAATTTATCATGCGGACAAAGCTACAGGACATTTCGCATTCTGTATCGCATCCTGTCGCAACTGGCCTTAGTGGAGTTTGATGGGACACCTCTCGAAATCCATAAATTGCTAGAATATTCCGTTCCGCATCTTCTTTTGTCTTTTCTTTTTTGTTTTGTTTTGTTTTGTTCATACGTATTGCTTTGCGCGTCGCGACGCTCACTGTTTTGTCAGAGCACTAGATGTGATGCGGATGCGAAATCCATGGCTGTATACGTTTTCCATGCACGTGTGTGTATATGTATGCATGCATATGTATTGTTGGTGGTGTGCATGTGTATAACAGCAGGGGATTCCCCAGCATGGGGAAAGGGAGTGAGAGAGAGAGAGAGATAGAAAAGGGTAGTCCTGGCAACTCTCCTGAAATACGACGTGTACGTGCGCGCGTTTACACGGTTCCGGAACTTCCGGTTTCGAAATAATATATCTCGCATTTATCCCGGCGTCTGCTTGTCAGCGGCGGCAATCATTCATGTTTCCATTTTTGCTTTCTTGTTTACGTTTGTTTTACTCCTTCTATTTTTTTTTTATTTACGCCAACTTTGTCATCAAATTATACCCAAAACCGTAACCCGACGAATAACATAATTATACACATTGTATTCCCACCGGTAATACCTTTAATTTGCATATTTACACTATAACATTGTTTC
Source organism: Nicrophorus vespilloides (assembly GCF_001412225.1). Taxonomy (NCBI): domain Eukaryota; kingdom Metazoa; phylum Arthropoda; class Insecta; order Coleoptera; family Silphidae; genus Nicrophorus; species Nicrophorus vespilloides. Next base: position 6,937 of record NW_017095785.1, read on the forward strand.
ATTCTGAAATCTAAAATTTTATTATTTACAATGTTTATCTTCGAATTACACAAAAACCATTGATGTCCCAATGAAACTGATACTCTTATTTCATTCCTTGAAGCATTACCTTTAAATTGCTTATTAACAATCCAATGTAACTTCATTAATTATCAAGAAATAACCTAAAAACTGAAGAGACTTCATTCGATACAATTACGAATTTAACATTGAATTACGCAAAAATCGTACAAATCACAGTAAAACAAATAAATTTATTGCATTCCACATTAAAACCACTGCAATTTATTCTTTTTTCAAATACAATCTATAACAGTTTAAAAAGAAAACGAAAAAAATTAAAGAAAATTAAATTATTAAAATAATTTTTATTGTAATTAATTTCAATTTCTATCTATGAATTACACAAAAACCGTTAGTGTCTCGATGAAGCAGATACTCTTACTTTATTCCGTGAAACATTACCTTTAAATTGCTTATTAACAATCCAATGTAACTTCATTAATTATTAAGAAATATCCTAAAAACTGAAGACACTTCATTTGATACAATTACAAATTTAACATTGAATTACGCAAAAATCGTACAAATCATAGTAAAACAAATAAGTTTATTGCATTCCATGTAAAACCCACTGCAATTTATTATTTTTTTCAAATACAATCTATAACAGTTTAAAAATAAAATGTAAAATTTGAAGAATTTTTATTATAAATAATTTCAATTTCTATCTATGAATTACACAAAAACCGTTAGTGCCTCAATGAAGCAGATACTGTTATTTCATTCCCTGAAATATTACCTTTAAATTGCTTATTAACAATCCAATGTAACTTTATTAATTATCAAGAAATAACCTAAAAACTAAAGACACTTCATTTGATATAATAACGAATTTAACATTCAATTACGCAAAAATCGTACAAATCACAGTAAAACAAATAATTTTATTGCATTCCATATTAAAACCTCTGCAATTTTTTTTTTTTTTTCAAATACAATCTATAACAGTTTAAAAAGAAAACGTAAAATTTAAAGAAAATTGCAATTTTTATTATAAATAATTTCAATTTCTATTTATGAATTACACAAGAACCGTCAGTGTCTCAATGAAGCAGATAATCTTAATTCATTCCCTGAAATATTACCTTTAAATTGCTTATTAACAATCCAATGTAACTTCATTAATTATTAAGAAATAACGTAAAAACTGAAGACATTTCATTTGATACAGTTACGAATTTAACATTGAATTACGTAAAAATCGTACAAATCATAGTAAAACAAATAATTTTATTGCATTCCATATTAAAACCTCTGCAATTTTTTTTTTTTTTTCAAATACAATCTATAACAGTTTAAAAAGAAAACGTAAAATTTAAAGAAAATTGCAATTTTTATTATAAATAATTTCAATTTCTATTTATGAATTACACAAGAACCGTCAGTGTCTCAATGAAGCAGATAATCTTATTTCATTCCTTGAAACATTACCTTTAAACTGCTTATTAACAAACCAATGTAACTTCATTAATTATCAAGAAATAACCTAAAAACTGAAGACACTTCATTTGAAATAATTACGAACTTAACATTGAATTACGTAAAAATCGTATAAATCATAGTAAAACAAATAAGTTTATTGCATTCTATATTAAAACCACTGCAATTTATTATTTTTTTCAAATACAATCTATAATAGTTTAAAAAGAAAATATAAAATTTAAAGAATTTTTATTATAAATAATTTCAATTTCTATCTATGAATTACACAAGAACCGTCAGTGTCTCAATGAAGCAGATAATCTTATTTCATTCCTTGAAACATTACCTTTAAACTGCTTATTAACAAACCAATGTAACTTCATTAATTATCAAGAAATAACCTAAAAACTGAAGACACTTCATTTGATACAATTACGAATTTAACATTGAATTACGCAAAAATCGTACAACTCACAGTAAAACAAATAAATTTATTGCATTTCATATTAAAACTACTGCAATTTATTATTTTTTTCAAATACAATCTATAACAGTTTAAAAAGAAAATATAAAATTTAAAGAATTTTTATTATAAATAATTTCAATTTCTATCTATGAATTACACAAAAACCGTTAGTGTCTCAATGAAGCAGATACTCTTATTTTATTCCGTGAAACATTACCTTTAAATTGCTTATTAACAATCCAATGTAACTTCATTAATTATCAAGAAATATCCTAAAAACTGAAGACACTTCATTTGATACAATTACAAATTTAACATTGAATTACGTAAAAATCGTACAAAGCACAGTAAAACAAATAAATTTATTGCATTCCATATTAAAACTACTGCAAGTTATTATTTTTTTCAAATACAATTTATAACAGTTTAAAAAAAACGTAAAATTTTAAGAAAATTGTAATTTTATTATAAATAATTTCAATTTATATCTATGAATTACACAAAAACCATTAGTGTCTCAATGAAGCAGATACTCTTATTTTATTCCGTGAAACATTACCTTTAAATTGCTTATTAACAATCCAATGTAACTTCATTAATTATCAAGAAATATCCTAAAAACTGAAGACACTTCATTTGATACAATTACAAATTTAACATTGAATTACGTAAAAATCGTACAAATCACAGTAAAACAAATAAATTTATTGCATTCCATATTAAAACTACTGCAATTTATTATTTTTTTCAAATACAATCTATAACAGTTTAAAAAGAAAACGTAAAATTAAAAAAAAATAGTAATTTTTATTATAAATAATTTCAATTTCTATCTATGAATTACACAAAAACCGTAAGTGTCTCAATGAAGCAGATTCTCTTATTTCATTCTTTGAAACATTACCTTTAAACTGCTTATTAACAATCCAATGTAACTTCATTAATTATCAAGAAATAACCTAAAAACTGAAGACATTTCATTTGAAACAATTACAAATTTAACATTGAATTACGCAAAAATCGTACAAATCATAGTAAAACAAATAAGTTTATTGCAATCCATATTAAAACCACTGCAATTTATTATTTTTTTTCAAATACAATCTATAACAGTTTAAAAAGAAAACGTAAAATTAAAAAAAAAATAGTAATTTTTATTATAAATATCTTCAATTTCTATCTATGAATTACACAAAAACCATTAATGTTCCAATAAAACTGATACTTTTATTTCATTCCCTAAAACATTACCTTTAAATTGATTATTAACAATCCAATTTGTCTTTATTAGTAATCAAAATATAACCTAAAAACTGAAGACACAAATTTAACAATGAATTTGTGAGGAAATGTGTAATAAAAAAGAAAAACAAAGTCCAAAAACCAAGGCAACTATGAAATAAATTAAAATTACGATGCGAACGCATCAATTGAAAGTCAATTGTTTGTGTCGAGCCTGCCGTGCGTTTGTTTTCGCTCCGCTTTTGCGTTTTGTCCAACGATCCTCGTGCTTTATGTCCTAGCAATTTCTCGCTCGATTTGCCCACATTTGACCCAGTCGAATCAATAATTCTAATAAAATAACATATACATCCTATACAGATATAGACAGACGCATGAAACAAAACCCCGATTACGCGCAATAAACAATAATATGGTACGTTGCGTCCCAAATATATATTCTACATTTGCATCGTAAATCAAACTGGACTTTATATTACACGCACATAAACATATATAGATATATACACACATAGACACAATGGACCAAATACAATTGCGTAACAACATGCAGTCAGACTTGATTAATAAAACACGTTTTTTTTTTTGTTTTAATTGAAAGTATGTTATGGATGCAATTACGTGCGTAAAGCGTTCGTTAACTTTGACGTCGACGTTAAATTTGCTTACATTAGCATTTTGCGTACGCTATGTAGAGCGAATCGATGTCCGTATTGAAGCCTTAATGGATATTAGGAGTTTAGACGGTGGCTCCATCTGACGACGTTACAGATGAACACGAGTTACGAGCGTAGAAACTAATGAATGAGAGAGATATAGAGAGAGAGACAAACGTAAGATGAGTGTATGTGAAGTGAAGAAAAATAGATGCGCTACGCGAGATATTTGTAAATTGGTGCCCTAAAGTTTAATGATAGCCTCTGAGGAGGGTTGGAGGGTTTTCTGAAACCGTAAGTTCCTCAGAATATTAATGAGAGCTTCGCTATGCGCTCACTAGTAAACTACCCTTCGCTTAAAGTTCCATCGCGAAACTGCCGCTCGTCGCTTGTTTTTTTGTGTTTTGTTTTTTTCTTTTGTTTTTCCTCGTAAGCGACCATCCCTAAACCGACTTAAAAACTCTGCTTGAGCACTTCAGCATATAAGTGTGTATCTCTCAAACTTATTATTATCATTTCCACTTTGCTATAATAGTTCAGTAAACAATACGTATTATCATATACATTTTGCAATGTCTCGAATAGTACGCTTAACCGGACTAATCGAGGAACTAAATACATACAAAATGAATCTAATTTCCAAATAAGATTTAATGTATACTGATTAAATTTCAGTAAAATTTCTGAATTGTTCGAAAACCGAATATTTTTGTATTAGTCAAATATAATCAATTTATCCATGAAATATTATAAAATGAACAATTGATAAATTATTGAAGAAACTTTCTTATTTGGTCACGAAAACCGATTTTAGGTAATTCGAAATTCTTTTTGTAACTTTGTTTAACAAAATAGTAAATTGAAATTGATAAATTTCAACTAATTCTGCTTATATTCAATGAAATAATTTAATTATACGTTTCGTTTTCCATTTCTAAAGTATTGGAAAAGTAAAGAAAAATTATCAAAAAAATAAACGAAAAATCTAAAATAATGTAATTCAATGAAATAATTTAATTATACGTTTCGTTTTCC
>NW_017095785.1:11845-21062 GCF_001412225.1 Nicrophorus vespilloides
CAATTTTTTAAATTACTATTAACTTGAGCAATTTATTTTGTTAGTTTTACTGTTATTAGATAAGTTTTCTTTAACTTCTGAAAAGTTGTTGAAAAACTGAATTGTTCGAAAACCGAATATTTGTGGCATAAGTGAAATATAATCAATTTATCCATGAAATATTATAAAATGAACAATTGATCGAAGAAACTTTCTTATTTGGTTACGAAAATCGATTTTAGGTAAAATTCTTAGTTCGAAATTCTTTTTGTAACTCTTCCTCCTTCCTTTGCTTTACTCTTCCATTTCTAAAGTAATGTAAAAGTAAAGAAAAATTATCAAAAAATAAACGAAAAATCTGTTTTACGCTTTTATTAGATAAGTTTTCATTAACTTCGTTCATAATCTTCAATTTATAAAGTGTTGCAAAAGTAAAGAAAAATTATCAAAAAAGTAAACGAAAAATCTAAAATAATGTATTTTTTAAATTACTATTAATTTGAGCAATTTATTTTGTTAGTATTTCTGTTATTAGATAAGTTTTCTTTAACTTCTGAAAAGTTGTTGAAAAACTGAATTGTTCGTAAACCGTATATTTTGGCATTAGTGAAATATAATCAATTTATCCATGAAATATTATAAAATGAACAATTGATAAATTATTAAAGAAACTTTCTTATTTGGTTACGAAACCCGATTTTAGGTAAAATTATTAGTTCGAAATTCTTTTTGTAACTTTGTTTAAAAAAATAGTAAATTGAAATTGATAAATTCCAACCAATTCTGCTTATATTCAATGAAATAATTTAATTATACGTTTCGTTTTATGTTTTACTCTTCCATTTCTAAAGTGTTGCAAAAGTAAAGGAAAATTATCAAAAAAATAAACGAAAAATCTAAAATAATCAATTTTTCAAATTACTATTAACTTGAGCATTTTATTTTGTTAGTTTTACTGTTATTAGATAAGTTTCCTTTAACTTCTGAAAAGTTGTTGAAAAACTGAATTGTTCGAAAAGCGAATATTGTGGCATAAGTGAAATATAATCAATTTATCCATGAAATATTATAAAATGAACAATTGATCGAAGAAACTTTCTTATTTGGTTACGAAAATCGATTTTAGGTAAAATTCTTAGTTCGAAATTCTTTTTGTAACTCTTCCTCCTTCCTTTGCTTTACTCTTCCATTTCTAAAGTAATGTAAAAGTAAAGAAAAATTATCAAAAAATAAACGAAAAATCTGTTTTACGCTTTTATTAGATAAGTTTTCATTAACTTCGTTCATAAATATTAAAGAACTTTTCAATCTGTCTTAATTTCTTAATTTTGATTAAGTGAATGAATCTGAGAAGATTTTAGTGTATTGATTCGAAGTTTAGATAATCGCATTAAAACAAAGAGAAAGAGAAGTGAATTTCGGTTGCGTTAATAGGAAAAAAAGAAAGAGAAATATAATTTGCGAATGCAAAATGTGAAAAAAATGAAAGGTAAATGCGAGAGCTGCGATGGTAATTGGTAATAAAAAGGCAGAGAATAAAAAAAAAAAGAGTGCGAATGCGAATGGAAATCAGAAGCGCGGCGGTGAAAATTCAGTTAGAATCGGATAAATATTAAAAAGGACCAAAATTGGCTACCAAACCGAACCGAAGAAGGATGGAAAACGATGATTAGTTTTTTTATTCTTTCTTCAACTTGACGACGGATTTTCTCTTTCCTTCCTTTTAAAAATTTCGTCCTTTTTAATGTCGGAGGGCAAGAAGCTTGCGGTTTATTGAAATTCTACGTCAAGAGATTTTTTTTCATCCACACACACACTTTTGTTGGCTGCGCGAAGGCAAAATGAAATTATCATAAATAAAATATGAAAATGAGTTGTGTGTTGCAGGAATCTCTGTGTGTGTGTGTTGTGTGTTGCGTTGCGTTGGTTTTTATTAAAAAATCGTTCGTTCTTTGCATCGAAGGATGGGAAAAGAGTTTATACGTGAGAGGGATGAAGAGAGAGAGAGATGGGCAGGATGGCGGGAGAAATTTGAATAAAGCCGGAGCCCAATTTCCATCTCAAAGTATTGCACAGGAATATTTATATAAAAAAAAAAAAACAGGAGAGAAGAGAAAGCGAAAAAAACATAAAATTTAGAGAAAGAAATTTGAGTCAAAGTTTCGTTCATTAAGCCTTTTACGTTTCAATTAATATTTGCATGAAGGAATTCATTCAACATGAATCTCTCCCTCTTCCATACTGAGTAGTTAAGTTATAGAGCGTTGGCTTAGGTAGTTTGTGTGCAGGAGGAGGATGAATTTACACGGGATTAGGATTAGTCTCAATCTCTATATCTCTTTCCTCCTTGTAGCATGCAGTCTCGCTGCAATCACACAACATCCAAAACATCCCATTGTCCTTCCTGTTTACCACCTGATAATTGATTTAGTTATTTGCAGAGAACCGGAATTTAGCATAAACACTTCCGCTCCACGTTTAATCCCAATCTAATCCAGCTCTAATCCTGCTCGCACAACAAACACAACCAATCGATGTGGAAACGAAGAACAAACCTGTATATTTCCAGCAGGATTTGAAAAAAAAAGGATAATACAACTTCATCACATCATTTATTTACTTAAAGATCAATTCAATTTTTCGAGCATATTCCGCACCAACTCGAAGATTTTCCTATGCTCCTTCTCCAACACCTCGAATCCTTCACCACCAACTTCATTTTCTTCATCGTTAATCAACAATTCATCATCTACACTCGATTCCTCAACATCCACTTGATTTCTTGTATCCAAAATTACGTTAGTCTTATCATCTAAATCAACTTTTCCAGCCAAAAACCAAACATTTCCAAAATTATTAACAACAATTTCATCATCATCATCACTTTTCTCATCAACTTTCAATTTCTCATCTAAACCCAACAAATCGTTTACCAAAACACCATCATCTGATTCACTTTCAACTTTGATCATAATCCCATCATCTTTCATGAAATTCTTCACAACTTCATCGAAAACTTCCAACACGTTTTTCGATAATTTCAATTCGTTCGTTTCATTTGCATCGTTTCCTTTAATCCTCTTATCCAAAATCACCAAATCGTAATCAACATCTTCATTCTCATCGTTTTCCAAACCAGAACCTTCGCTTCTCTTCATCATACCATTAACAGATTCCTCATCAATAGCTGCGGGATAAGGAAAATCGCAGTTATTACCTGATTCTTCAAAATGTTTGTCTTTTTCTACATCTGTTTTACTGCTCAGTTGATTCACTTTTACGTTATCTTGAATTTGTTGCGGCGGAAAGATTCCACCGAAATTTTGAGTTAAAAATTTGATCGAATCTTCAAACTCACGTAATAATTTATCATCTTTTTCCACAGATTTTTCATTCAATTTTTCACCAATTTCCGTTGTTTTATCATCTGTTCCAAGACTCAACGAATCCACAGTTTTTTCAGAATTATCATCAGTCGAAGTTTTTTGAGAATTATTTTCAATGCTTTCCGTTGCTTCATCCAAAGTTTTTTCAGAGATATTATCACTTATTTGAGTTGTATTTTCAGCTTTATTGTCAATTCTTTCAGTTGTCCCATCCAGTTTTTCAGTTGCATTAAACACTCTAGTTTTCGTGGAATTCAGCAAAGTTGATACAAACTCTTTCATCTCGTTAATATTCATTGTACCATTACTTTTTGGTAAAATTCTCATCAGTAAAGTAGAGACAAACGGAGCTTCCGATTCGTCAATCAACGCGGGTTTTTCTAACGCGTTAGCCGTAGTCATAATTTGACGTAAAATTGAGACAAAAGGCGCATCTCCTTCTTCAGTTCCATTGATTAATTTCGCTTGTCTTTCGATTCGTTGCAAACGCATTTCTGGTGTTTTACTATCAAGATTTTCATCATTTATTGTTGGTTTCGAAATTGGTAGCAACAAGGCTAAAAACGACATAAAAATTGTAGACTGAAACAAATAAAAGTATTTAGTTTATTGTTTGTTGAATATATTTGAATAATATCTACCGGTTTTTCTGTGACCTCAATTGTTGTTGTTATTTCGTTCGCGTTCGGTGATTCAGGTTCTGCTTCAAGAATCGGTTTTGCTGATGCATAATTTATCAAAATTAAGGCGAAAATCGTAAAAAATATCTGAAAAAAATTATCAAATTAAATATAAAATATTGATAAAAGTTAAGAAATTTATAAATAAATAAAATTGAAATTGAATTTCAATGAATTAATAAATTTGTGTTAATTTTTTAACAAAGATTGTTGTTATAAAGACTAATTAAATTTTGATGATTATTGTTTTGTATTGCTTGGACACTCACCGTTCTGTTCATTTCGCTGTTGGAAAAGCAAGTGAGAGGCGGATTTGAAAGATGAGAATGTGCGACGAACATTACAAAACGATTAAAAAGAAGTAGTAGTAAAACGCGTTTGGGAATTCCACAGGTAAATAAAATTTCATACCTGCGTATAAAATTTGCTGTCCTTCTCTCTCTCTTTCGCCTGTCACAATTCTTTGTCTTTGTCTTTGCGTTCGTCTCTCTGGGGGATTCCCCGAAACGGGTTACCACCGCACAGGCTTAAAGTTAAAGTCTTGAGGTGAGACAGAAAGAGCTTTAAATGTATTAAATGTGTCCCAAGCATTGATTCCAATTGAGGCGTCTGCGGATTTTCGTTAAGATCTTTTCATTCTTTCATTCCAGTTTTTTTTCAACTCAGAACTTCTTCAGGTATTAATAACAATAAAAAAAGGAGGAGACCGACCATTTGAATATAAGCGGACGAGACGTTATTAAAACGTGAGGGTTTTTCGCAATTTCCGCGTCGCGCAAAGAAATGCCATTACTTTTTCTGCGGGCTCGGATTATTTTCACCTGAGCGTTTCTTAAGCATTATTAATAAAAAAAAAATATTAATAATAAAAGAAGGAAATAAGGGACACGTTTCGCGCAATCTACACGTTTATTAAAATTTAATTTGTCGAGAATCACCGAAATTCTTGACACGCCATCTATCGACAATTTTATGAAATACAAATTTAATTAATTTACGTTTACTTAATCAGCGAAAAAAAGTGGTGTAGACAATTGTTACAATAGTTTCGAATTGAAGTATTTGAATGAATAAAAAATTAAATTATTTTTTTTAACGTGGACATGCAAAAGTAACTTGTCAAGTGAAATGTAAGTGCAAATGGAATACTTATTTGTACTTGGATTGTGTATTTGAGATAAACACAAATATACTTGACACATTACTTGGCAAGTAATCAGTTTATAAATTGCACAAGTTTTCTTGTCTCCATATAAAGATTACTTTTTGTAAAGGCAAATTTCAAAGTTAAGCAATGAATTGGTGATAAATTATCCTTAACTTTCTCTTGCTTTTCCGAGTCTAATATAATCTTCTTTCATGAAATTTTTCATAACTTCTCATAAATTTTAATTGCTTCGCTTCATTTACATCATTGACACGTTACTTGTTAAGTGGCACTTAGCGAGTAAGTGTAAATAGAAAGATTATTTGTACTTGTATAAATTAATTGCATATTTAAACACCGAAACTATTTCAACAAGTAAATATACTTGACACATTACTTGGCAAGTAATTAGTTTAGAAATTGCACAACTTTTCTTGTCTCCATATAAAGATTACTTTTAAAAAAAGGCAAATTTCAAAGTTAAGCAATGAATTGGTGATAAATTATCCTTAACTTTCTCTTGCTTTTCAAATTTCATAATAATCTAATCATCTTTCATTATTTTTTTCATAACTTCCCATACCTTTTTCGATAATTTTAACTGTTTACCTTCATTTACATCATTGACACGTTACTTGGTAAGTAGCGCTTAGCGAGTAAGATTATTTGTACTTGTATACATTGATTACGTATTTTGACACTGAAAGTATTTCAACAAGTAAATATACTTGACACTTTACTTGGCAAGTAGACTGTTTAGAAATTGCACAAGTTTTCTCATTTATCAGTTAAAGATATTTTATTTTGTGTCCATGTAAAGATTACTTTTGAAAAATGACAAATTTCAAAGTTAAGCAATTTTTTCTTGATAACTAATCCAATCCACAAATTGATTACGTTATAATCAATTCTCTGGGAAAGAAGTCACACATTTCTTTTTGTTGTCGACCGGTTTTTCTAAATAATTAAAAACGCAAAAATCCTATTGGAAAATTCCCGGCTGATGAACAGTGTTGGAAAGGGAGCGAGCATCGTTATTGTGGCTCCTTCGTGAAAGGAGAACGCCCTAAGGGAGACGTCTGCCAAGGATTTGAAAAGCTCCACAATTCCTTTTCTCTCTCTCTCTCTCTCTTCATAATATACACTGCATGTTTTTCTTCCTCGTTATTTTTTTCCGTGCGAAAATTTCCCTCCTCATTTTTATTTTTGTTTCGCCTTTTTCTCACTCTCTTCAGTAAAAATATCTTTCGGAATTAAATTATTCATTTCCATTGGAATTGCCACAGGTTGCGGTAGGAAAATTTACCGTCGCGCGAGAAGAAAAGATACGAAGTAAAAATGACGAAAAAAAGAATAGAATTCCATACACTTGCACAAAAGGATTTTTTTTCCATACCGCCGATGATCGATAACCTCCCACGACATTCACGTTCATGAGAATCTTTTATGTCTGTAAATTGCATTGTTCAAATTATTAATTTGTTCGTAAAAAAAAATTTTTCTTAGTTCATTTACGGTATTTTATGTAACCAAGTTTTGAGGTTAGGTTAATTTAAGGTTATGTTGGAAATTATTAGGTTACGTTAGTTTAACTATCCAAAATTATTTATATGAAATTTTGTTGTATTTAATATTGAAAATTCGTACCAAAAAATTTAGAATTTCATTTTTTTCTTTGATTGATTAAATGTAAATGAATTAGTTCCAAAAATTGTCCACAGATGGCGTATCGAAAATTTCCAGTTATCAAGCGTATAAAAATTAAATTATTCAAATACTTTAATTTTAACAGCGTAATAGCAAAAATTGATTAACAAATTAACACTAATTACATCATTAATTTTGTTAACATCTTGGTTTTCGAACATAATTTTATTAAAAATATTACACAAATTTTTCATTTTCACTACTTTTTTTTATTGTTAATTACCTAAGAAAATATAGTTTTTTTTTTCATTTAATTAAGAATTTTTCATATCATGAAACTTTTATTATCTCTGATATTGTTTCGTTTATATTTTAAGTTGGCAGCATGAGCGAGTTGATGAAATTATAAGAGAATTGATGTTTTTCTCGGGACGTAACACTACATAAACTTCTCTCTCTCTCACTATATAGTATAGATATATATTGTGGTTATGGCAACTGAAGAAGTGAAATATCAGCTTGGCGCTGAACATAAAATCGGCAATATTTCTCGCCAGATAAAAAAGTTTAATATATAAATATTGGAATGATCTAAAGCACCGCCGTTCCGCGAATGAAGGAGAAAGAAGAAAAAAAAAAAGGAATCAATCTCAACGGGAAATAAAAATAAAACCGCAGAAGAGGAAGAAGAAAAAACAAAACAGGAGCGAGGAGAAGCCATAATAAAAACAGCAGTTCTCTGAGTTTTCGTTTTTCTCTCTTCACTTTTTTTTTCGCTCTTCTATTTTTTTTTGTTTTTGGTTAGGTGCGAGAGGCGGCGGCGGTGGCGTCGTAGCAAACGGGGGGCGGCAATAAAGGATGAAATATTGATAATAAAATGATAATTTTCTCGCCGTATCGTAAATTGGAAATGAATTGTGGATTTGATGTTTATGTACGTTCTTGCTTTATTTTCCGCATTATATAATGTCGGTGTTTTTGTTTTTGTTCTGTTTCCATCTCGCTTTTTCTCTTGTTTTCGTTCATCTCTTCTCGCTTGGTTTATGCGTTTTTTGTTTGTTTGTTTGTTTGTTTCTTGTTGTTGGTAGAATTGCGAAGAATGATGAGACGTTTTATGAATGCGGCTGCCTTCTGGTCGCTCCTCTTCTGCTGGAGACGTAGATAAGAAATACGAAGTGGTAAAAATTACAGTAAAGTAGATAACAAAAGCGCATTCCGAACATAAAATTTCACTTGAACCTTCGCTCCCTTCACGCGTTTTACGAGCCCCCTCATATACATAATATAGTCTTTACTGCTTCTCCGCCTCCTCCAACCCCAACTTATCCTCATCCGCCGAAGCAAGCAAAACCGCCCTTTTCTTGGCGGATCCCTTAGCCCACTTTATTGCCCTTATTCCGACGTGTTTCTGACTTATATACGACGACCACGACAAATCTGTCAAACCCTTTCCGATGCGCCCCTTCCGCAATCTTATTTACTACTACCACTACTACTACTATCTCCAATCCACTACAATCTACGTCAAAAGCAAACCACTGCAAATAATGGTGCATCCATTCTGCTCTCGTCTCATTCAATTAAGTTCGTACACATGCAACAACACACTATACAAATGCAAACTGTCAGATCGCTGTCAATTATGACATCTACTACCACAATTGCAACCGTCAGATTGCTGTCAATTGTGACATCTACTACCACAATTGCAACCGTCAGATTGCTGTCAATTATGACATCTACTATCACAATTGCAACTGTCAGATTGCTGTCAATGATGACATCTCTAAAGTGACTAATTACTACCAACTTTAAGTTAAAAAAAACATGAACACAAAATTAAATTTCTATGTTGTTATTTAGTTGATATTTGTTTTTTTTGTTTTGTTTATATTATTTAGTATAGTAAAAATGTTGTGACAAAATCCCAAATGTACTGAACTGTTTATTTTTTGTTCGAAATAGATAAATTGTCCGTATTGTACAATGTATCTTATTCAACGTATAATCAATTGGCAATGAATCTGGTTTTCTTCGGTGGTAAAAATCGGGTATTTACGCCTCGTAGGGCAGTTTTCTAGGGCAAATCGAGGGAAGGAGGAACGAGGTCGTTACACCTTCGGGCAAGAAGATATATGGCGGCCAATAAAGATAATTTTTCATCCATTTAGCGGCACACGTCCAAGCGACAGACAACCAACCAACCTCTATATTCCAAAGACAACAACATAAATAATTCAGGTAACATCTCTGTTTCATATTTATATAGAAATAATAAAACATTTCTTTGCTGAAATAAATTTGAAATTGTGTTATCGTTATAATGATTTATACGAGGTTTACTTTATAGATCGTCTATCTATTATAGTTTTCGAGAA
>NW_017095786.1:0-1974 GCF_001412225.1 Nicrophorus vespilloides
TCGATTGCCATGTTGAGATCCACTATCGTGGACCCCCATTTTCATTTCATGGACCCCCAAATTTTTTTTCGCTGACGTAGACCCCTTGCAGGTTGTCATAGACCCCTGGGGGTCGATATAGACCACTTTGGGAATCACTGATATAGATGTTGTAAGAACATCGTTTCCGGCTGGACACTGCGTCAAATACAAGGGTTTTGCAGTCGATCTTCTCTGACCTTTGGCTGCCTTCCAATTAGGTCACCGCCAACTTAATGACCGCTAATTTTTGTTCTTTCTTCAGACTGGCGCCCTTTTCGTACATTCCAGAGCTCCCGTTGCGCCAATATCCGGGATATCACGTGAGAGAAGGAGGTGGAATAGGCACCAACACCCGCTTCAACCCGTTCGATACTTCACGCGACGCAAATTACATTCCATGCAAATCAAACGGCCTTCGGAAAGGTCAGAGTGTAGGAAAGAAAGAATGAGAGAAAATGAGGCGAGAATTAGAGGAGACACAACCCTAGTTGTTAACGTCTTTGAGAAGGAGTGCATGAATGGAATATGATTACTTACAGTTCTCGTCATCCCTGGAAAGTGGAGGGTGACGACCTGCTCGGGCCAACTTTTCGCCACGTAGAAATGAAAGTCCCACACTCGATCGTTGATGTAAGTCTTCACGGTCTGATGGAACTGAAAACAAATAAATTTAAGTTTAATTATACTTTACAAACATTATAATCAATTAAAGAAATTAGAAAATATTCAATAGAAAACATAATAATTAAATAAAACTAAATTAAATATGAAAAAAGAAAACTTGCGTTAAACAAATTTGATTTTGTGATGGAAGTTATAATTCACGATAACTTGAATAATTCACTAGCGTAAATAGAAGGGAAGGAATGAGAAGTAGTGGAAAGTAAAAATTAGTTTTTGCTGTGCAAACACAAACATTGTTGCTGTATAAATAGTCTGAAATTTGAATGAAGCAAGTCGAAAGTATAGTTTTGAAATGTGCACAAACGTTCGTTTGGTGAATTTGAGGTGCGTGCAGATCGAACCCTAATTATAATTTATACGGGGCGCACGCACAAAGATTGTTTCGTGCAGATTGCACAACTCTTAAAAGTCGTAAATCACCTCAAAGGACACGACGACGACGACGACTATGAAATTGATTTTCGACTGTACCGCAAACAAATAGGAACAGCACGTTTCTACACGTCCATTGAAACTCAACAGTTTACTTAATAATTGAATTTAATCCGCTCGAATCGTTAATCAAATAAAAACTAATCGACGTTTAATTTACTTCCGAGCCGAACGAGCGATGACCGATGATATCGTTTCAAAAATTCATTCGATCGGTCAATCAACAGGTGCGAACGAACGAGCTTGCGTACGTCTCGCGTATTCGACGTTTCTTCCGTCGTCCAAAAGAAAATCTTACAATTTTCATTTCTAAATCTAGTTTACTGAAATAAACAAAAGTTTTACTCACTTTTATCGAATCGGGCAGGTAATTGCCGAGCAGCTCCAAAATTTCCGGCAGTTCCTCTTCTTGTACCAATCTGAAATTCTTCCCCTCGGCCAATACTTCTTCCATTGCTGCAAATAAAATTAAAATTATGAGTGTAGAAATCATCAAAACCATACATGAACCTATTAAACAAGCAAAAAAAACTACAACAAAAGTGCTTTGGTAAGAAAAACATTTTGACAAAGTCAAACAATAGTAATAAATTAGTTTGACAGTTGTTTGACGTTATTAACAGAAAAAACGTCAGTAATTTCCGGCAGTTCCTCTTCTTGTACCAATCTGAAATTCTTCACCTCGGCCAATAATTCTTCCATTGCTGCAAATAAAATTAAAATTATGAGTGTAGAAATCATCAAAACCATACATGAACCTATTAAACAAGTAAAAGAACTACAACAAAAGTGCTATGGTAACAAAAACATTTTGACAAAGTCAAACAATAGTAATAA
>NW_017095786.1:1998-14956 GCF_001412225.1 Nicrophorus vespilloides
CAGTAATTTCCGGCAGTTCCTCTTCTTGTACCAATCTGAAATTCTTCCCCTCGGCCAATACTTCTTTCATTGCTGCAATTAAAATTAAAATAATGAGTGTAGAAATCATCAAAACCATACATGAACCTATTAAACAAGTAAAAAACTAGAACAAAAGTGCTATGGTAACAAAAACGTTTTGACAAAGTCAAACAATAGTAACAAATTAGTTTGACAGTTGTTTGACGTTATAAACGTCAGTAAAGAAACTGTTGCCATGTCACTATTAGTTGTCATGGCAACAGTAACAATAGTTTGTTTTTTTTTGAGGCAAATTGAAATTGGTCTTCTGTTCCTGATTGAAATGTCCCCGTGTTGCGGATCGAATTACTCGGTTGCTTTCAAGAAAGGAGATGTCGTGTGTATGTGTGTGAATATGTACGTGTGCAAACAACCGGATGAGTCAACACACATGGGACTCGGTGGGGGTTCAAAAATCATTACTCCCATTCTTCCGAAACCCCCTCATAACAGTAACAGCAGCCAACTAATTTCAAATTCAAACAACAAACGAAATTGCATTTTTAATTTCCACCATTTCATCACAATAACAGTTCATCAACATCATCGAGAATCTGAATTTATAAATATACTGTAAATCCAGAGCGCGCTGGATTCGCAATTTTGTTTAGTTGTCTGTTGTTCTTCTTGTTTCAACTCGAACAGTTTCATTTTCATTTTATTTCGCTCCAAAGTTTTGCTTCGCTTCTGCAAACAGTCCAATTAAATTTGTACAATTCCACGTTCTAATTAAACAATTTCGAAAACATATCCGCTTCACGTTTGCTTTTAATGAATAATTAAATGGAAAAGTTTCAGCTTTTCAATTGTTATGTTTATTTCAGAATTGTTCGCCTCACATGCATTCATATTACTTTGTTATATAATCAAATATGAATAGATTACAAAAATAATTTATTAAAAACGAGTGGATGCGCCGGGTATTTGAATGTTTTCAAATATCTACAAACATAGTCACAGAATACAATTAGCCAATTTCATTGTAATTTGACATATAGGTAGGCGTGTAATCAAATTAAATGTTTTAATTGGTATCCAAGGATACGCGAAACAAATGCGTGTAATAATGACAGTTTCGTGGCGAACGGTAATTTTGAATGCATACATTAAACTTTTCATTATCCTCCCTAAACACACATTAATTTCTACAATTATTTTAATATTTTGTGCAAATCATTCATATTCAGATACTACCGGTGTCAAATTTGACACTGACATTATTATTAACAATAAATTAACTTTTTTTGTTTGTTTCAGAAGAAATTAGTTCAAATAATTCACAAACAATGTTGATGACGATTATTTCATTGAACTATTGAACTTTGAAACAATTATTAAGTTTTAACCTAATTCAACAATGACACATCCATCTGTCATGTTAGTTGTAACGTCAATTTGAGATTTTTACATCGTTCAACGATGATTCTTTTGCATGAAATGAAGTTACATTTATAATCGTTTGTTAAAAGCAAAGTTCGGATATTTGCAGCTATTATGTCAGTTTAATGATCGCAATGACATTGACACTTTTATCTGTCATGTATTAACGTTATAGATTCAATTTGTAGCTTAAGCAGTGTTCAACAATTAAGTTTAATAAAAGTTGATTTATTGATGATTGTCGTAATAGTTTATGTAGTTAAAATTATGAAATTGTTAATGTGAAGAAGATAAAAGTGGTGAAATTCAATGATTTAGTTTTCGCCGCAGGAAAGAATTGATTTTGCAGGGGGTGGGGTAGGGCTGCGATTGAATTGCGAACATACACGCAAAAAAAAAAATATGGTATATAGAGTGCTGTGCGTGGATGAGTGAGTCATGGCAGAAAAAAAAAGAAGTGGTTACTACCTCGATCGAGCCGACCGGTGTTTGTGAGGGTTTTGTCCTGTGTCCCGAAGAAGAGCGTCCACGAGGCGTCTGCACCCTTAAAATAGTCTCTCTCTCTAACTCTGCACGCTCGCTTCTGCTGCTGCTGTCGCTACACGTTCAGCTTTCCTCCGCTCCTCTGCACCGAAAGAGGGATCCAAGGAGGCGCGCGGAACTCGATTTTACACTTTTCCCCAAAATTTTTTTCGCCCGTTCGTTTCGATTTTGAGATTCTCTCGAGTTAAAGGGGTAAATGAGAGAGAGAGACAGAGATTGATAGACGGGGAGGCGTTGAGGGAGACGGACACACACACACACACAGAGAGATAGAGAGGGAGACAGAGAGAGGCGTCTGCGAAACTAAATGTTTTATGATGAAAAGCACATTGATCGAGCCGCAGGGTGCGGAGAAGCCTGCATCCCCCGAGCGCCTCCCTTCTACTGCAGCAACCCGCGGTACAGCAACTCTCAGCAGTTGCCAAACGATCGTCCTGCGTACACCACGATAGGGCGGACGAAAAGGGACGGTGGAGGGCGACAGTGGTGGAAGTTAGGTGGCGCGCGCCGCGACGCCGACTAGACGCTCCCGCAAAAATGCTAATCCCTACGTACGTTCTTCGTTGCATCATCGTCATCATCATTATAGCACAGCGACACACACGCACTCACAACTTTTACGCAACCAACAACAAATTGTTTGACAATCCATTAACCGCTTTGATCTTTAAACAACAATTTCGTAACCTAACGTCAAAACAACTGTCAGATTGTTTCGCAATAATACTTTGAACAGTTAATAATACATCAATTACAAATCTGTAATTGATTAACGTTTCGCAGCATTAAAATTAACAATTTCTATTTCGAACATTACCTGTATTCTGTTGTAATTCTCACTGTAATTTAGTTCTTCAATAAATTCAAAATATGTTTGTTTCTTCTTTTTTTCTATGAAAATGTTTGGTTCGAAAAGAAATCACCAAGGATAATAAAGAAATAAACAACGTTTCACTAACGATTTACTAAATATGATTGAAACTTAGTTAAATAAATAGTTGTGATAAGATAAGTTTTGCAGATAATTATTAACGTAGAGTAGTTTGAATCATAATTTACTCATCGTATGTATTTAGACATTCAGTAAATCATATATTTCATACGTTTTTTTTGGAAATTAATGAAAATTTTTAATATTAATTTTTATATTTCTTGTTACGGTCCTGCGCCGGTGGGGCCCCCAACGTAAATCGAGCGTTCTTTTTCAGAAACCAATCTCCCCCCAACACACCCTTCCTCAAAATCCATGCACCCTGTGCGTGCATCCGCCTACTACAGTTAACCAATTATAATTTTGCACCAAATCATTTTACCCTTCGAACGACTTTCATGCGCGCACGAACACAAAAGAAACAGTAAAAGTAGAACGAAAATACTGAAAAAAATTAACTGAACGAACCATTGTATGTTTCCATGGGAGAGAGAATGAGACAGATGAACATACGTAGGAAATTAATGTCAAGTTCAACGACACGTAATTGATTTATTTCAAATAGCTAAAATTACCTAAAGCAACTACGATCTAACTGTTAAAAAAAAATAGAAACAAAAGAGTTATGCACGGTTCTGTGATCAAAATTGACTGGTGTAATTACAACTTTGCCTGGAGGATTCAATCAAAACGTCGTCTCTAATTAAGGTTTCAGGTCTATTTCTGGAGCTGCCTTCAGCACGAATATTAACGTTCAGTTTTCAGATTTAGTTATTAGAGTAATTATGGTGGATGCGTCGGGTCGTTATATTTTTGCAATTTGAAATACCAATCAACTCTGGCCTTGAAAACAATTTCAATTTAACAACTGCCAAAGTATTTGTCACTTTGACATTTGCATTTGGAAACATATACAATAGTAGAATGGTTTGCGGAATGCAATTAATTTTCATTTAGTTGTTGTAAATCTCATTAATGCGCCCTTTCAGCTTAAAGTTCAATCTGTATTGCAATTTAGTGAATTCGCAGATTCTTTGACATTTGCGTTCTATTGTCTATCAAAAGCTACTTTGATCTCTAAGTTTTAAAGATCAATCATAATTTTGTTTGTTTTTTTTTGTATGAAATGAATACAAATGTTTATAATCTAATTATTAGTGCGAGTAGCGTAATCGGATTAAGTTATTTGAGCCACCCCATCGGAAAAAAGGTCAAAGTAAATTTAATTTCAGTCTATTCGAAAATAATAATATGTTTATATACTCGAAATCCCGATGCGTACTAAATTAATTAGTGATTTGGGTGCAATTAGTGCGGGATCCATCAATAATAAATAATTCAAGAAAACCAATGTTTTGAAGAAGGGTTGACAACTATTTCCAAATCATGGAGGGTTGCGTTCGTGATAACGAGTGTTGCGTGTTCAATTATTTCGAACCAATAAATCGGCGTGAATTAACAAAGCGATAGTTCAACTCGCCACTACTTTATTGAGTAGGCAATGAATTACGTATTCGACTTTTGTTTCATATTACAGCAACAACAACAAACATAACGACGATTATTTAAACCATTGGTTACCATAGGAATATAAGCCAGTGGTTTTCAAACATGATGTTACTACGCCTCCCTCAAAAGTATGTAATCATTTGATGCCTCCCCACCCAGTCCATTTCATAAAAGGAACGCGTATTACCGCAATATAGAGAAGAGCACAGCAATGTATCTATACTTGCTGGACTCCCCAAACATTCAGCTTTCATATGCATATATTGGATTCATTCTATCTTTTATAGTTTTCGAGTAAATCAATGAAATGTAAAAACACTACTTTTTCGAACGTTTTTTCAATTTTGAAAGCGTATTACAGCAATATGGATAAAAGTACAGGAATTTATCTATACTTGCTAGATTCCCCAAACATTCAGCTTTCATGTGCATATATTGGATTCATTCTATCTATTATAGTTTTCGAGTAAATCAAATGGAGGAGGATGGAGCACAAAAAGTAAATTACGTAACACAATTTTCAACGTTTTTATTTTGTATAGAGAGCTCTAAAATAGGATTAATTATATAATAGAATATCATAATACTCGATAATTATTAACATCTGCCGTTTCTTCATCATGTTTTTTTGTTTTGTTTTTGTTTTATATACAATACATACACAAAGCATCAAAATAATTTATGTACAGATTAAAAAAATATATATTTATATAAAGGAAGAAAGATCTTAGAATGAACAAAACAAAAATAGAATGGATTTCCATTTACGTGTGATTTTTGTTTTGTTTTTTTTCACCGAAGAAACGTTGCTTGCGGTTTCTTCTTGCGGGTTTCGCATTTTCCACTTTTCTCGGTAATATCACAATAATAAAATTACAGTTCTTACACACGTTAAACTAACACACACACACACACAAAATAATAATAATCATAATATTTGTATATATATATATATGTATATTTGTTACGTAACTAAATTGTATCCAAGGCTCCGCCCGTTAATTTGGTTGCATACGTGTTTATTACCTGAAACAAAAGAACAATTAGTAATTAGTCGCACGTACGTATGCATCGTTAATTAATTCAGACGCTCGTGGATAACGTGGAATGTTAATTGATAATTCACTTTTCAATGTACGAAGATGTTACTGTGCATCAATACTTGTTTAAAGCTTTTTGCGCAATCATCAGAAAGTGTTAATCTATTTAGTATTAATACTAATAAAAGAAAACAAAACTCTTGATTATTCTGTGTGAAGCTACGAAACTGATCCCAAAATTATGTTAATTAATGTGTTCTATGCAAGACACGGAAGTCGGCGACGTTATGTAAACTAATTCGTGCGAAATTGCGTCACGAAGAAAGCGTGTTCGAAGAACAATGGAAGATGCGCTCGTTCTTGCGATTTGTTTCGTATATTTACCCTGTAAATGAAGGCGTACTGATCCTTGGTTTGGACAGAACTGGCTCTGCCTCTTCGGATCTTGTAGACGATCTTGGGTATATCCACTACACGCTTCATCTCGAACTCCCTGATAGCAATATCACAAGCTATCACCGTTCCCGTCCTGGCCGTTCCAGGACTGCAGTGCACCACGACCGGACACACTTCCGGATTTATGTTTCCGTTCGTCTCCCTCGGCTAACAAAAAAAAAAACATTTATAACATCTCCTCAGCGATTTCAATTCGTTAAATTTACCATGATGTCTGCACTATTTTGTATCAGTTTCACGTAACTCCTGGCTTCGATGAGGAATGCTATCAGCGAGTTTTCCTCTTCGGGGACGCCTTTCTCGGGCCATCCCGAATACCAGATGTGCGTGATCTCCCTCCAGCTGTTACTCACCATATTCTGAAAATGCAAGCAAAAATTGAATTAACAACGTTGAAAGTGAAACCAAGTTAGTTAAGCTACCTTCAGCTGTAAACTGGAAATGATGTACTTGTCTTTGACTTCGCGCTTCTTCAAGGTCACTTGGTAATCGCCGAAGAGACGATGGCAATCCAACACTTCGGACGGTGGAAGATAATCCACGCATTTTTCCTGTTGCAAAAACAACATTTTTATAAGATTAAATCCAATTTATTAAGACAGATTTATAGTAAATAAAAGGAATTGTTAATTGTAATTGAAATTGCGAACTTACCACGCCGTTTTCATACATGTGGGTGAGCATCAGTACGACTTTGGACTGCTGTTCCCAGATCATCCTCCAGAAATCGTTGACGGTGCTCTGCATCGGCGCCTGACATGCGATGTAATACCCTCGGACACCCTTTGGACCCTAATCATAACACGCAACAGATTTAGATCAATTGCTCGCGAAGAGACGGTTCTCTTCTCGCTCTACTCACGGTTACGTAATTGGCGTTGATGTAATCGCCGGTCGGATCGTCGTCGACCGGCGAAAGGAAGACCCGTGTCTCCGGTAAGGGGATAACGTTGGCGTAGCGGTTCTTCGTGTCGCAGCCCTCCGGCAACTCGGTCATCCGAGCCGTTACCTGAGGAATCTCCTCGAACTCGTCGCTTATATCTTCCGTGTTCGTGGCGAACTTGGAGATGCCTTGGAAGTTCAACGGATGCGACACCGTCGCCTTTAAGAAAAATCCATATTTTAATCATACGTCCAAGATAATAAATGTAACGAAATACTTACATCGTCGAAGGCAGGATTTCCGTAGGAGCGTTTAGATCCTCTGATGGCTTTCCTCCTCACGCTATTGTACACTGAAACGTTGTCCATACTATACGAGTCCAAGCTAACAGGAGTGCATCTTTGTCCATAGTTGAAACGCTTTTGTCTTCGCCTCATCACGAACTACAATTCATGAATTATTTACTATTATCTTACAAGAAAAGTTCAAAACTTACCAATAAAACAGCTAAGATAATTAAGCAAACTGCTCCGACAGAAGAAATGATTATAGCTATAACAGTGCCCGAATTCTCCTCCTCCGGCATCCGACTCTCCTCCGTGTCGCTCTCCGCCTCTTTCTCTTCAACGTCCAATTGGTAAGACACGGTAGTTGTTGTGATCTTCCGCACTTCTGGTATCAACTTCCTAACACTTTGAGTGGTCCTCTCCGGTTTCATCGGCACAATCTCAATCTCCTCATTAGTCTTATTCGACTTTTTACTGTGCACGTCCATGTAATCCATTTCATCTACGATATCATCCGCATCATCTTCGATATCGCTAGTTTCATTCTGATTAATCTTAGTTACATTCTCTTTGACGATATCGTTCTCTTTCACATCAATCTTTGGTGCACTTTCTGTTGCTATCTTCCCATCGTACTCCTTCATAATCGCATTCTGCGTGGTCACAGCAATCGTAGACATTTCAGTCGTAACGTCATCTTTCAAAGTGGAAGACCTGACTTGAGCAGTGGTAATAATAAGATTAGTGAGAGTGGATATTTCTGCGGTTTGCGGTAATTTAGTTACAACATCTTCAATTTCTGGTTGAATTGTGGATTGATCAGAGACCATCATATCATCGTTACTTGTGGTATTGCGAACTTCAGTTGCTGTTGTAGCTTCCGTGATGGTTAAATTGGTCAACTCCGTGGGGTCCTCAGAGTCAGCTTCAGTTGTTGATTCTTCTGTGACTTCCTGAGTGGTTGGGATGTTGAATATTTTCATGTTTTTGGTGCTGCGACTTCTTTCGCTTGTGGTTATTTTCGATTCATCTTTAATCACAGCATTTTCAGTAGTCGAAAAATCTTCGGTTGTGGTTTCAGGATTCGTTGTCTCCTTAACAATTTCAGTTGTTGTCTCATCCGCAGCTTCCGTAAATTGAGTCGACGATTCTTCCGCAGTTGTCGGAAGCATTGTTGTCCCATCAGATTGCATTGTTGATGGTAAATATGTTGTTTCCATTATCTTGGTTGTTGATTCCATCATTTTAGTTGTTGATTCTTCTATTTTTGTTAACGATTCCAGTGTCGTTGTTTCAAATGTAGTTGTTA
Organism: Nicrophorus vespilloides; assembly: GCF_001412225.1. Classification (NCBI taxonomy): domain Eukaryota; kingdom Metazoa; phylum Arthropoda; class Insecta; order Coleoptera; family Silphidae; genus Nicrophorus; species Nicrophorus vespilloides. Next base: position 10,397 of record NW_017095786.1, read on the forward strand.
ATGTTGATTCAGGCAGCACAGTTGTCGTTGACTCTGAAGTCATCTCAAAGTATTCCTGGTTATCGTGCGAGGTCGTGTAAACTGAAGTAAAGTACTCCGTCGATGTCTCTACGGATTCTTCAGCAGTCATCTCAAACAAGTTGACGGTAGTCGTGGATTCCGTGGTGGCGATGGGAACCGGAACGATCACCGGATGAATGTTATTCTCTTGCACGCTTTGCTCGTAATTCTTGTTTCTGGGGATTTCTGTTGTAGTCTTCAGACTATCCGCGTACCTCGTGGATCCCCTCGAGTTAACATCGACGGCCTTCAGAATTTCGGTTTTAATCTTATTACTCACCAGGGAATCTTTACTAATCTTCTTTGGTAAGTCCGTGCCTTCGGGCGAGATCTTGTTATCCAAGTTCTTCGTCTCATTATACTTAGACTCGAAGTTCACTTTCAAAACTTTTTCGCTCTCGCTGCTCTTGTGCTTGAAATTGGCGCCGCTTCTATCGTCGCTGGAATTGGTGACGTAACGAATCACGTTCAAATCTGTATCGGTTCTGTTGTCTTTGCTCCTTTCTATGAGCTCATCCAAAGTGGGAGATTCAATTTTCCTGATGATTTCTTCTTGGACCTCGTGGTATCTCTTATCGAAGGATTCGCTTTTGGGCGTCGTAAAATCGAAGGAAAATTCCGAAGAAGGTTTGTAAGATTTGGCGATGATCTCCGGATCTATGTACTTGTCGTTTTCAGGTGAGGTAGGCAGATTGTAAACGGCGTTGCGGCTTTGGAATTCCGGTGATGTGTACTTGCTGATATCGAAATCCAATGATCTCGAGTTATCGGTGCGCGTTGCGTTGTACTCTTTCCTGATAACGTTCTCATCTGAAGACGTCGTGATGTTCTTATCATCATTCTTGATTAGGTTCTCATCTGCGGACGCCGTGATGTTTCTGATATCATTCTTGATCAAGTTTTCTTCTGAGGACGTCGTGATGTTCTTGATAACGTTCTCCTCGCTCGTGCTGTTCTTGATGACATTCAGCACGACGCCGCTTGTCGTCGTTTCCCTCTTGATATCATTCTCGTCCACCTCCGGGAGGACAGTCGTGTACCTCACGGTTCCTCGAGTCGTTGCGGTTGTAACAGGGATCTCCTCAGTCTTCGCTACTTTCACCAGGCTCTCGTCTCGGCCTGCTAACGAAGCAGGCTGGATTATCGTGCAAGATAACACCACTAGGAAACATCCTGCAACAATAGAAAAGTTCCAATTATTGCAACAATAACTCCATTTTTTTTTTCGTTTTCGCTATTTGGCTCGGTCGAGAAATTTTCCCTTTTCAGCGAATTAATCCTTAATTTCCAATTCAAATCATTAAAGCGCAATAACTCGTAATCATTGCTTATTATTGCGTCACGAAATTAACTAATTTCCCTTCTCGTCATGGCTTTTTTTAATGATAAACAACTTAAATTGTGACTGAACGAGAGATTAAAGCATTTTGGAGATAATCCGAAATTAAATATTAAAGGATAACTAACAGAGCGCGCCATCCATGGTAAAGTAATTAATACACACGGACTGGTGAAATGTCATTGTCCTTGCTGGATAATCCGAGGCGTATCCGTCATGCATCGAATTACAGTAAAAGCAGATTATCGGCGAGAGTTTGCTCTGTTAATCGTTATATAATGGCGCATAACCATTTCCCATCGAAACAGGTTTCCCTTCATTTCATCATTCAAATTGAACCGTTTCGCGCATCAACCGCGCATTCATTCAATCAATCCAACGTTGAAATTCCAGTTTTCATTTTCGGGAAATTTTCAAAACCGTTTGTTCATTCCGTACATTTTGTTCTCCGTTGAAACCCTTCTCCATACCTACAAAGTTTTCATCCTCACTTACCACATAACATACTACACCATTGCTCCACCCAGACAATTAAAAAGAATCCTTCAGTTTGAACGCAAATGCATCCGCAAAATCCTTCGCCTTCACTACCGACACCCCTCTTCCACCCTCTAAAACCTGGTCACCTTCCCAAACATCCTCGAATACATAAAAAAAAAACTCCAAGGCCGACTCGCTCACGCATAGCCCTTCAAGATCACCCCACCCTCTCACTCTTCAAACCCCCTTTAGGGGCAACATTCTCCAAAGTCCCAAAGGAAAAAATCCCTCACCCCCCTGCCGTCTGGCGTCCTACGCTAACTCCAACGACCCCACATTAATCAACTTCTCCAAGACTTTAAAAAACACTCCCCCTCAGTGATGTAAAACATTCGTGTTGTGCAAGTGATTGTTACTAATATTTATTTTCTTATTATTATTGTTGATGTTTTTTTTTTTTTTTAAAACTTTCTGTTATTAAGAGGCTGAAAGAGGCTAAAGCCCATAACAGTCTGCATTTTTGTATCACACCCTATATTATGTATTATTTAAATTTTATAAATAAATGATGATGATGATGTACATTTTGTTGTTAGTATCCGTTAAAAGGACATTCCGCTCTTTTCTTTCCTCAATTATGAATTCACGGTTTACGAGCAGAGAGTGTTATTAGACTCACGAAATCTGTTGAGCAAAAAGAAAAAAGGACATCGCGAATTCCTTCATTGTCCAGTGATTCAGAATTACGTTTCGAAATTACAGTTGGAATCGGTGCACCAGTTAATTAACGACCATCAAACTCGTAATTTCTGCTACATTAAGAATGATTGGTCTACAAAAGCGTTTCCCAACATTTTTTTGCAGTGCAACCTTTTTGAAGTAAGTTCAATGTAATTTCAATTCTGGGTCACGACCCCTATGTTGAGAAAAACTGATCTACAACATCGTTTCTCAACCTTTTTACCGATTCGTTTGTAGACCCAAATATTTATAATATAAAATAAACTCAGGTCTATAATATAAATCTTGAGAATTTATAGAGAAATAATTGATGAATGGATGGTCTGCAGCGGCGGAAGTCGTTTAACATCGAACGGCTGCATTGACTAATGAACGGGATTGAGCGCATAAATTTCGCTTTGTTTCTATTTCGCGTTGGGCAATCGGCGTCTATAATGTAGAAATGATACGTACCTAGTATGCATCGAACCGTGAAGACCATAATCACATTATAGGTTGCTGCATTGCGGGTCTATCTGGAAGCAGAGAAACAAAACCATTAGGAAAACATTTCAATTTTTGCAATGAAACAACAAACAAAATCAAATTCACGGACAACGAATTTGAGAAAGTTGTGCGCTTCAATTCGTGCATGGATATTCAGAGATGATCGGATCCGATGCGATCACGAAAATCTTTCCGTTGGAGCGATCATGAAGAGAAATTCACTTTCCACCGTTGAAAAAAAAAATATGTATATATACGCATGCAGAACAACAATATGGTGTTTGTCGTGTGCTCTCCTTTTTTTTTTCGTGCTTCATGAGCAACAGTAGAAATTTTGTTTGTTTGGCACGAAAATTGAAATGAAGAGAGAGAAGAGGAAATATATAGGTGAATTACACACGCTAATCAATTACAACTTTGTACTTTATTTACAAATGAATTTCTAAAATTTGTACATATTTCAATATAAGTGAGCACTAATTATAACCAAGACTAAATACATATTGTTGTGTCCAACCACTTTATTATTAATTATTGATATATGTATATAGTAATATGTACTATGTGTACTATGTATAGTATTATGGAAAGTTCACCTTTTTGGTCAAACTCTCTGGTTTCTCATATTCTGCTAGTTTTTACGACCCATCACTGTCTCAAAAGAAGGATTATGTAAAAGTCAAACAGTCAACAATAAAAACTATGCCACGAACAATTAACCTTCCCAAACAATTATAAGATTTATCACCCTTTAGACCTTATCGACAGCGGGAGACATAAAAACTCCCACTGGCGCCTTTAACGTACACCCCCACATGACAAATTAGTCCCTACCCTTCGAATATTATTCTGTATTCAGTACGTCTTCTTATATATAAGACAACACTTTTGTTATTTTAAGATAGTCCCAATTAACCCGAGTCTCATGACTCTTGTAGCAACTGGAAGCTAGGATAAAAATCTCCAGCACACCTGTAACATATAAACTACATGCTGAAAGAGCTAATGCTTAAACAGTATGTCTACTCATGTATAACCATAGATGTAACCTGTATCATATACCAAATAAACACATTTGAAACTATTTTAAGTTAGTCCTAGTTAGTCCGAGACTCATGAGAGTCCTAGGAAGAACCTAGTCCTAGTAATAGTTCTAGTTTTACTCTACTCTTCATCAGCAACTGGAAGCTAGATTATGACACTGAAGCGTCTAAGTCAGTGGTTTCCAAACTTGAAGTTACTACGCCTCCCTCAAAAGTATGTAATCATTTGGCGGGTCCTTTTTCATAAAAGGAAAGCGCATTACAGCAATATAGATAAGAGCACAGGAATGTATCTACACTTGCTAGATTCCCTAAACATTCAGCTTTCATATGCATCAAAAAGCAGTAACTTTACATTTTGTTGATTTTCTTGGAAACTGTAATAGATAGATTTGAATCCAAAAATTCATT
>NW_017095787.1:0-11738 GCF_001412225.1 Nicrophorus vespilloides
ATATTTAATTTATCACTATAACTTTTGTTTGTAAAATCTTATCACAAATTGCTATAATTTCTAATTGGAAAAAAATAATTATAGTAAATAATCGACATACTAAATCAAAATTTAAGTAAGTTCAATTAAGAACATAGAAAAGTCGAAAATATTGCACAGCTTTATAGTAACAATATTTAATTTTCTACAATCTGAATCAATATTTAATTTATCACTATAACTTTTGTTTGTAAAATCTTATCACAAACTGCTATAATTTCTAATTGGAAAGAATTAATTATAGTAAATAATCGACATACTAAAACAAAATTTAAGTAAGTTCAATTAAGAACATAGAAAAAGTCCAAAATATTGCACATCTTTATAGTAACAATATTTAATTTTCTACACTTTAATTCAATATGTAATTTATCTCTATAACTTTTGTTTGTAAAATCTTATGACAAACTGCTATAATTTCTAATTGGAAAGAATTAATTATAGTAAATAATCGACATACTAAATTAAAATTCAAATAAGTTCAATTAAGAACACAGAAAAAGTCCAAAATATTGCATATCTTTATGATAACAATATTTAATTTTCTACAATCTAATTCAATATTTAATTTATCATTATAACTTTTGTTTGTAAAATCTTTTCACAAACTGCTATAATTTCTAATTGGAAAGAATTAATTATAGTAAATAATCGACATACTAAATCAAAATTTAAGTAAGTTCAATTAAGAACATAGAAAAAGTCCAAAATATTGCATCTTCTTTTATTACAGTTTTTTTTAAATATTTATTTGTTAAATTACTGTTTTTATTGATTTCTTTACTTTTAATTAATTATTAACAAATTTGATACGTGGTTTTCATTAATAATAATTTAATTACCTGAATAAATCAGAACTAAAGGAAACATTTCATTGTACTTAAAGAATTGATACAAAATGTATCAGTACATTTTTTTCTTCGTCAGATTTTGTAATATTACAAATATGTTTTGTTAATATATTGAATGAAATGTGTGTACAAGCTTTGATTTTGTTATTACTGTTTTATTTTTTTTATTTGTAACGTGTGTACAGATACAAATAGTTTACAAATATTGATTAATTATCAATTAATGTTGTGTTTTTTCATTTATTATTTAAAAGAATAAGTATACGTTGAAATTGTGTGATTCTTGAACGAATATTTCATTTATAAATGTAGTCGTAAAACGGCGTATTTCCATTTGTTATTGGTTTATATGCACAATGTGCAAATAATGATGAATTATGAGTGAATTAATGTTGTATTGTTTCATTTATTTTTTAAAAGAAAGTTGAAATTGTATGATTATAGAACGAAATTTGAAATTGTTGGGTATTTCTACGTTTTGTGTATATAGGCAGAAGTGTAAATATTGATTAATTATGTAAGAATTAATGTTTTGTTGTGTTATTACTTGATGGGCATAAAAAGTAGTCGTTGAGATTGCGTGGTTGGTTAACGAATTGAGTGAAATTATGTTTGTAAGGGCTATCTTTATGGTAAGAATATTTATTTTTTACAATTAATTTCAATATTTCTAATTGGAAAACATTTATAGTTATTGATTGAATTTGAAAATTGAAGAATTTCGATTGGTTTTCAGAATATACACACACTGAATATACTATGGGGAAATTTGACTTTACAATGTACCCATGTGTTGCGTGGATAACAATAGATCCTCGCCGTTGATTACGATGCTTGACTCCACCGTGATTTCGCGCATAAATAATCGCGCCTGGAAATGTATATTTCTCGGCCATACAATAATTGATTATGATTATACATATATAAAATTATAGTCGACTTGGAGCCGTGGAGGAAGAAGTTACGAAGGGAAAAAAAAAACGAGAAGAAGTTGACAAAAAATAAAGGAGGAGAATTGCGGACGGCGAAGAACGAAAAACAAGAACAACAACAACGTAAAGCAGAGATAAAGAGAATCCGACGAATATCGGCGTGTAGTTAAGCGAGTATTACATGAATGTGCACAGTGTTATTTTATCGATATTTTCTATATAATAATAGACTCAATTATCCTCACGAACCACTATTTACTTATATCCACTACAAATATCGCCCCTCATTATCTTCACGGGCGCGCAGAAGAGTACCGGCAAACTCCACCGATACTTAACGCTCATATTTCTTAGATGGGGAAAACGAGGAAATGTCCGTAACTAGGCTTCGCATCGGAACCCATTACCTAGAGACAACTCCAAGTGAAATATAATTATGAAAATTACCTCTGGCCACTTCTTCGGGCTTTTCACCAGCCAACAATACAAAACTGTATCGCACAAATGCATCACACTTTAACAAATTACCCGACTTACACTCTCAGCAAACACACACACACACATATTTACCTCTCTAAAACAACAGCAGATTACACAAGAGACAACATAAAAACATACAAACACAGATTACTGGTAAAATTGTTCGCGTAAATTACATTAATCTTCCCACCTCTATAAGCCCAGGGCACTTCTTCGTAGACTACTTCAACTAATCCTTTCTAAATCCTTACATATTAACTCAAATCACATTTTAATTCTACTACTATGTAAACTTTATAATATTTAGTTTTCTACACTCAACAAAACAATGTTACTCTTCTTATTAATTAATGGTTTACGTATATTTAATCAATATACTTTTAACATATTGTTGCCTTTCCTTCTTTCACTAATATTTCTATATAATTAGTAATAATTTCTGGGATATATTTAAAGTCTAACTCGAATATTTTATATCTCTAATTAAATGTACAATCTACTACAAATCCTTGTATTTGGGACATATAGAAATTATCTTTATTCTCATAATTGCTTAAGTTTCACTGTACTACAAGAATTATTGAAAGAATTAGCAGATCACAACATAAGACAAATTTAATTTGAACTAAAATTTAGATGAATAATGAATGTTTACAAGAAAAATCCCATTAAATCTAAAATAAACTTGGTCCTCTTTTTATGCGTACTCTTTTTATGCGGTTTTTATTTCAAGAAGCATTTTTATTAAATAACTATTTTAGGCCATTTTGACACGTTTTGACACAAATTGTCAAACCATTTCATCGAAAAAGATGATAATTCTGAACGAGCATTCAAGTTTCAACGCGAGCTTCAGAATTGCATTTCTGGATATCAGGAATTGTACAAAAAAATAGCAAAGCCATCGCAAAGTTTAATCACTGATTATATTGTCATAAGGAAAACATCAACATGCGAAGTTGAAACTAATTTTACTTGTGGAGAATCATTATCTTCAGGACATAGATCTGATATGCTGACTATCTCTTGTATTGATGAAAGTGATTTCGAACCAGTTCGCAAATTATGCCGAACACTCTCATATAGCGACGATAATTCTAAAGAAAAAAATGTAAGAAAGATTAATTTCATAAAAATTTTCTGTATTTTTTTTTTGTAAAATTTTTCCGTATAAATTTAGAAGGAATATGTTAAGTTTATATTTTTCTGCATTTTAATAAACTTGTCTATGATTGTTAACGTTTTTATACAATTGTGAATAAACATTTCAGAAAGAATATAGTAACACTAATTATTTTTCTGAAATTTAATAAACCCTTTTTTATGCGATTTTCGGTATATTGTAACTCATTGATTTAGTTTTATGCGGTTTTAAAAAAATTATGGAACGTATCCTTTATTTTTATACGTGTCTAGTCCTTTTTTGTGCGATTTATTTTTATGCGTTTTCCTGTGGAACATAAAAAGAGTTCTTTTACTTATAAATTGTTTTGTAAAAAGTAATAAAATCTTCTGAAAATAAAGGTACAGTAACTAATATCTTATGTAGTTAAGCTTTTGAGATTGGCATATTCTCTAAAGTATTAATTCCTGAAAATATACTTTTTCAGGAAGAAAAATAAACTTGACGCAATATTTTCCGTAAATAATTAAGATCGAGTAGAGTTTGAAGCTGCTAAATGGATGGAGGCGAGGATGGTTAATTTAAGGAAGTTCGCAGTTTGAATTCGAAAGTTGGCCGCCATAAAGGAACTACTTAAAACTTCAACAAAAGAAAACGGGGAAAATCCTGTAATCTGTGTGAGGCAGCGACGCGAAATACGTTAGGAATAAATAATAAGTCGTTTGTTTATAGAACGCGGATCGCAATTACACCCAGAAGCCCTCCGACCCTCCAGCCCCGTTACATAATTCCATTACGCGACCAGGTGGCGAGGTTAGAAGAAAGAAAGAAAGTATGAAGTATCGATTCGGGATTTATCCAAGATTTATAAAAGTCGCGCATTGTTTGCAATGGAAATTGAAATATTGGAATACAAAGGGGAGGAGAGACGGCGGCTGCGACGTGGAGAAGTCGCTTTTCCTTCCAGGGCTTTCGCGCTGCGTTATTATTTCGCCGCTTTGTTTTATTTATTAGTCGAAACAAAACAAAAATTTAGATGGAAACGACCGAAGCTTTGTGTTTTTTTATTTGTACTTTCATCCAATGTTTTAACAAATTATAGATGGAAGGACTAAGCGGTCGCCCGTCGCCTCCACCCGCGTAATAAACTATTCACAGCGCAAATACCGATTTATTATTGAGTAATTGTAATAATGATTGGCGGAGACGGCAGTTTTGATGACCCACACGTAAACTGAAATTGACTGTAATTGAGTTTGCACAGCCGTTGGATTATTCATGGAATATCATTCGAAGCTCGGTAATGAGGGGGTAAAACAACGATGTATACACACACACATACGCCAACAACACTCGATGACGCAAAGCGGGGAAGAAAAACGTATAGCGAAACGCTCATCACCCCACCCTCCATCATCCACCAAACACACGACTTGATGGTCTCTCGGATCATCACCGTAATTGCATCAAGAACAATTCACAATGAATAGTATATTTCGCCTGTACGGATTCTTGCGTCGGATAATTGAGTCTTAAATAATTAATAGGAACACCTAACCGGTTATTAGTCATTTCGCCTGTTCTTTTTTTTTATCTCCGTCATGGCTCAATAAAGAAACGCCAACCATTGTTGTTGCCACGTGTATTTACATTAAATTCGCATAAAGTAGATTTACATAACCTACACACGGATTTTTCATCGTCCAGTTATTTTTGAATGCGTACAAAACGGACACCTAATCGCGCTCATCTCGACGATTTATTGTGCTTTAATCAGCGAAAGGTCACGGGAAATTAATTTACCGTTGATTTATTTTGCATAAAAGTCGACGATTCGATCGTAAATCTTCACTGGAGATCATGAGGCACTCATTAAAGCAATCTTAATAATTTAGTATTATTGGTTATTGAACGCTCTTAATTTTGCTCCATCCATAATTAAAATTACATAACTTCTTCCATGGCAACATTTATTGTTCATATATACCATAAATTATCACATGACTGGAACAACTTTTATACACCTATCATAGCTATAAAATCAAAGCTATATCAAATTAACCAGTATGTGTATACAATTATTGTTGCTATAAGAAATTCATAAATTTACTATAAAATTATTCAATACAAAAGTTTTGATTATTACTTTACATTATAAACAGTTTCATAATAGTTATTCATCAGTAAGTTATTTCATCCTAAATCATTCATACGTTTTGATTTTAAAGATAAGATTAATGTCTTCAATATTGAATTATGTTCCATTTCACGTTACGAATTTTCGATTTACGACATAAAATTAATTAATTAATTTCAACAAATTCCCGCTTTAGTGAAACAACTATTAATCCAAATCTGCACTTAATTGTACTTTTTTTAAAATTATTTAACATAGACAAATTCTAACGTAATATCCTGGTTTTGACCTTTAAATGTCGACTGTATCCATTCGTTAAAAAAAAACAGTAATTACGTTCTTAGTAATTATAATTAAAACGAAATTAATACGATGTTAATCTTGACACGCTTATGATCGACAGATGTTTTAGGTCAATTATCTGATTAGAGATTACGTCAGTTGGATTTGCTGTTTCATTTGTGGAAACCTGAAATAATTACACACATATGCCATAATTATTCCTATTAAAATATAACATAAAAATGTATATTAACAAAACTAGTTTCTAGATATAATAGGATATAGATCGCAGACTTTTGGTTTAAATTATTGAGAATACTTAATAATTTGTATACTATTTCTTAAAGAACATCATATAATATACATTTCAAATTTGTTTCTTCAAAAGTAACAATTACAACTTGATTTTTACATTTTAATTAAATAAATTACTGAAATTGTACAGTAATTCACGTGCGTCCTTTCATTCAATCATTTAGAAAGTACAATTCGATTCTACTACGTTTTATTATGAATTCACTAGTTTTTTTTTTATAAAACTTTACTTAACATTCTGCACAGATTTGTCAAGTATTTATGGAATAACGATGACTTTCGATTTCGAATTGTAATAGACAAAACTCATTCAGTCTATATAAAAGGTGTTAAAGGAGTTGTTACATTCTTTAACAAAATTAAATAATATAAATTTGTAAGTTTACTTATACTTATATGTAATAATTTTTCATCATAATTTGATATGAAATAATTGAATGTTTTGATATTGGTTACATCTTCATTATAACTTTCTTTAATAGTGATAGGACACTTTAAAATCCTATTGGAATTATCAATATTATCTCTATTTGAATTGGAGTATTCAGTATAAATGCAATTATGTTACTTACCTCACTCTTATCAAAGCTGCTCAGATAGTTGTCGCTTTGATGCTTCTCATACAGTGCCCTGGCCAGAGATCCTCTGGGTCTATAAGAGCCACTGTACCCACTCGGAGCAGCCAAGTCAGGACTCTGACAAGCCATCACATCCTGCGGCTTGGAACAACTTGCCTTCAACATAGCTAACCGGATACAACTGCTACCTTATTTTTTTACAACCAAATCAAGAATTCTATACTTTGGACGAGTCAGCAACAAGTAAACATGAAAATGTAAGATTTGAGGTTAACGAAATGGGTTTCTGTGATCAATGGGAATGCTCTGGGTGTCCTACTGGAATGTCGAATTGCTAGGGAATTGCAAGGAGCCACGTGCGTCTTCGTGTTTTCCTCTTTTCCTACAGCTGACGGCCTTTAAATTTCCAATTAGAATGTTGTGAAAGGTAAAAAATAAATAAATAAACACAGGTGATCTACTAGTAACTTTTATTTTCCTTGTGTTCTCGAGCCACAGCGTTGGCAGCGATAACTCGATGTCGCTCCTCGCCTTCTGAAAAGACACGTTTACATAGCTGAAATTTACAGAAAACACAACTTACATCAGGTTTATATTTCAAGATTACGTAAAAACTGTATAGATTCCTTTTAAAACTTATTACGGAACAGATACACTTGATTAATTGATTAAAAAACAATATTATCTTAAATATTTTATAATATTAATACTGTTTTTAATGTTATATTATTACTATACTAATACTTATTACATAACCAATTATTTTTTAATCAAATTCTAGAGATATAAACTGTAATTAAATACATCAAGTTTTTACAATTCTCGTCCTTTTAAGTTTCTATAAATACACCAGCATTACCAATATAATATTACTTCTTCTTCTTCTCATTTTCTTCTTCCTTACTAAGAACCTTCTACACTTAACAATATTACGTAATATAATGCTAAATTGTAAATAATACCATTTATATCTAATAAATAAACAATTTATGAATATTGTTTGAAAATATTGTAAACCAGACGATTTCTGACATAGGACACACACATGTGTACCAACATAGCATAAAAGTAGATATTTGTTGTAATGTTTCACATAATGAAGAATACTAGATTCTATTGTATATGTGAAATATATTACTGTGTACTAAAAATAACATTTCTAATACCTCATTAATGTTAGGTAATTGATTTATATCTTGATTTGAATATGATGTTTTACGCAATTGTTACTTAATTACTGTTGTTCGTATTAATCGTTGTTTAAAATCAAAATTTCCATATGAAAAACAAGACTTATCTGATGTTCATGAGTGTTGCTATTATTATTATTTTTCTATGTGTTATCGCAGTTCATAATCGTTATGGGTCAATTAAAATTAGTTTAAACAGTTAGATGAAGAGAAGGGATCGAAGTGAAGCCACACGATCATGGAACGTGTGGAACGGAGTCCCATAAGACGATGGAAATCGGGGCTTCGCGAAACGAAGTCAATAAAATCGTCAACCGGGGCCCGGGGGCACCATAAATATAAATTATACAAAGATTAATTGTGATGGAATATGATAATGCCGTACTTACATAAAGGCACATAGGCCATAGCGCTATTTAGATGTGATCTTTCTATGTTCCACCGCCAATAATAAGAGAACACAAAGAGGAGAAGAATAAAGAACGGAAAGAAAGAATGAACAAAATAAAACAAATACAAAAAAAAATGTATAGGAAAGAGACTCAACTCTAGCGGTATTCTATTATCTGTTAAGCAAATACGAAACACTTCCTGAACTGTTTCACTTCCTTTTTCGAAACGACTAATTATCGCCGTTAGGTTTTCTAATTATGTCAACACTTAACGTTTGCTTTCGACAATAGTTTAATACGTTTGTTAATAAGTTTATTTACAAACCTCTTATCGCTACAGAACTTCCAGTAAATTAGTTAACAGTTTCGAAAACTCTAAATACAATTAATAGATTTATCTCACTATATGTCACAGTGCTGATGAATATGATCTTTTAGGGTCAATTTCGGTAAGTACATGCACTTCATCCCGAAGAAAGAGGATGTAAAGTGCTTGGAAGAAGATGACAACCCAGAACAAACGTTCTTTAGGTGTTGCTGAAGCAGAAGCAAATTATGAAGAACTGCTAGAACCAAAGATTTTCGTTTGTGAAATGTTGAAGAGTCAAGAGAAGTGGGGCATCATAGTAAGATATTTATCAGGGTCTAGGGAAGAGGATGGTAGACACATGTCGAAGTGATGCTAGTAGTTAGCAAAGACAATCTACATTGTGGAGAAATACTAAAATACCGGATGCTGATGAAGGAGAAAAGTTATAGTGGTTTTCCTCTCCTCTCTAAAAAAGGTAAATCTCTTGTGGAATGAAATATGGTTTAAGTATATTGGATAACTTGAGACATACATTAATGTCAATAATACCAATAAGTATTGGTCAAATACATGAATGACTATATAGTTGGTACGGGTCAGTATCAAAACTCCGACAACCATAATCCCGACAATAATAAAATTCCGACAATTCCGACAAAGACAATGTACATTGCTGATGAAGAAGGAGAGAAGTTTTAGTGGTTTTCCTCTCCTCTCTAAAAAAAGGTAAATCTGGTATCTCACTATATGTTACAGTGATCATATTCATATCTTTTAGTGTCAATTTCGGTAAGTACCTGCACTTCATCGCAAATAAAGAGCATGTAAAGTGCTTGGAAGAAGATGACAACCCAGAACAGTTAGAACCAGAGATTTTCGTTTGTGAAATGTTGAAGAGTCAAGAGAGGTAGGATATCATAGCAAGATATTTATCAGGGGCTAGGGAAAAGGGTGGTAGTGGAGACCAACACATGTTGAAGCGATGCTAGTAGTTAGCAAATTTAATCTACATTCCGGAGAAATACTAAAATACTGGATGCTGATGATGAAGGAGAGAAGTTTTAGTAGGTTTTCCTCTCGTCTCTATAAAAGGTAAATCTGGTATGTCACTATATGTCATAGTGCTGATGAATATGATCTTTCATGATCAATTTCGGTAAGTACCTGCACTTCATCGCGAAGAAAGAGGATGTAAAGTGCTTGGAAGAAGATGACAACCTAGAACAGACGTTCTTTAGGTGTTGCTGAAGCAGAAGCAAATTATGAAAAACTGCTAGAACCAGAGATTTTCGTTTGTGAAATTTTGAAGAGTCAAGAGATATCATAGCAAGATATTTATCAGGGACTAAGGAGAAATACTAAAATACTGGACCTGGATGCTGATGAAGAAGCAGAGAAGTTTTAGTAGGTTTTCCTCTCTAAAAGAGGTAAATCTGGTATCTCACTATATGTCACAGTGCTAATGAATATGATCTTTCATGATCAATTTCGGTAAGTACCTGCACTTCATCGTGAAGAAAGAGGATGTAAAGTGCTTGGAAGAAGATGACAACCCAGTACACCAGTTCTTTAGATGTTTCAGAAGCAGAAACAAATTGCGAGGAACTGCTAGAACCAGAGATATTCGTTTGTGAAATGTTAAAGTGCCAAGAAAAGTGGGATATCATAGTAAGATATTTATTAGGAACTAGGAAAGAGAGTTGCAGTGGTGAACAAAACATGTTGAAGTGATGCTAGTAGTTAGCAAAGACAATCTACATTGCGGAGAAATAATAATCTACTGGATCTGGATGCTGATGAAGAAAGAGAGAAGTTTTGGTAGGTTTTCCTCTCCTCTCTAAAAAAAGTAAATCTGGATTAGAATGAAATATGGTTTATGTATTGAGGCACAAATATGAGTTAATGTCAGTAATACCAATAACTATTGGCCAAATATACTATATAGTTGGAGGCAGAAAGATCTATGGCCAATAGCCCTTTGTAGCAGTTGACTTTTTGTTTGATTATTATTGTATGGAAATGTTAAATTATGATTTCTTTTGTATTGTTGCTATTAATATTATTATATAGTTGGTACGGGTCAGTATCAAAATCTCGACAACCATAATCCCGACAACAAAACTAAGTAATTATAAATTCTGTTAATCTATACACTTTGATACTGTCGGGATTATGGTTGGTACACCTGATTAGTTTGTCTCATTTTAGATATAGTGTGGTCGCAGCTTTAGGTAAATATGATGAGGTTTTGGTAAGAAAGTATAATTGCGAGGGTGGAATGGTTGTGATGCGAGGAGAAACGTTTTGCAGGAATATAAATAAACTGAGAGAGGTGCGTTTCGTCCGTAAATGCAAAATAAATAAGATCGTATTTACGATGTGTGTATATACATAATGAACGCATTTTGTAAATTTTCAATGGTAATATTTTTAAGCAGAGTTCATACACGGAACAACAATGGGCAGCTGTATATCCACTATAGGCCGGTATACAGCGTGAAATTGTATCTTAACAATGTGTTTAACAATTGGAAACAATGGCTCCGGTATGTATATCTGTGTATGTACGTATGCATGCATGCATTCAATGTGTTTATGTAAGTGTGTGTATGTGTGCGAGCGCAGAGGACTTAACAACCGCGTTGCTATATTTCGTTATAATCATCACAATTATTATTCACAATTGTTAAGTATGAAATTAAGTTAATACACTCACGTGTGTGTTCGCATTACGGTTATGCACATGCTTCACCTTCAAACGAATTCCCTCAACCTCTCTTCTCTTCATCTTCGGATTGCTGTTTTTATTCCATCATTCTCATTCTTCCTCCGCGTTCTTTAATTATTTGCGGAGAAGCAGTTAGAACAGTTTTATGCGATCCGCGCGTCGCAGCAGTGCCGGAATTAATTCGCTTTCGCAGCGGAAAATATTAAAAAGGAACGCCGCTCATTATAATAATGAAAAAAAAAAACGAGAAGAGAGAAAAGGACGAAAGAGGAAATCATAATAATAAGAGTAAGGAAAAAGAAATCGCGAGATGCGGGGGTGTACAAAAAAAAAAGAGAATACGAATACGAGAAGCGGGGAATTCGTGCAGCGTGATTTTTT
>NW_017095787.1:11757-20233 GCF_001412225.1 Nicrophorus vespilloides
TTTTTTTTGGTGGATGGTGGGGGTGAGGTCGTGGCAACCCTCGACTCAGATTTCCAATTAAAAAACCTCATTTATACTTGAGTAGAAATTACAAGAAGCAATTTAAAAAGCCGGGGGAAATCCGCGCCGACGATTTCCGCCCGAAAGTGCGCACTAATTTCAGGCGACTTTCCGTGCCTCCCCTAATTCGCCTAATAAAGTATCACGCGCACGGATAATTTTTATGCGATTCCCCGGGATTTTCGCGTGTTAAAACGTTTCTCGAATTTAATTCCGCAATTTTAATTGGATTTTTGTTTGCATATACACACACCCAAATCCAGGCACGAAGATTCGCAGGAATCGCTTCTAATTCCTCCGACCGAATCAATTACAATGTCCCTTTAATATCCCCTTTTCCTTTCTTTTTCTCAGCTCTTTTTTTCTCTCTCTCTCATTTCTCTTTTTTTTATTCTTGTTTTGCCAACTTGCGATTACTGCGTTCGCCTTGCCACGATCATTACAAAGTTTGTTCTTTCTACTTTTTTTTCCTCTGAAGAGATTGATTCATCTCGACCCTTCTTAATGCGAAATAAATATACTCAGATTTTGCAGAGCTATGCTTAATCAATTAAATTAATTCCAAATTAAATTAATTACATTTTCATTAATTTAATTATTAATTATTTAAATTAACATTTTCCAAATATTCGCTGGCATTGAATAAAAACTAAAGGAAAAATGTTTGACAGTCTTAAGTAATACTCAATATTCGACAAGTTACTTGTCGATTATCAAGTATTTAACTCTAACATTTTTCATTCAAATAGAAATAATAATTAAACATTTCAAAAGAAAAATTAATCAAATTATCATTATAAGAGTTCTTTACAAAATATTCATATCAACAAGATAATTCAAATATAACGAAAAGTAAGAAAAATCATGAAAATTGGCATTTGTATCTACTATTTAATTTACAAATTTTTACATACTTTTTTTCTCTGAAGAGATTGATTCATCTCGACCCTTCTTAATGCGAAATAAATATACTCAGATTTCGCAGAGCTATGCTTAATCAATTAAATTAATTCCAAATTAAATTAATTACATTTTCATCAATCTAATTTTTAATTATTTAAATTAACATTTTCCAAATATTCGCTGATATTAGCATATTGCATTAGAAACTAACGGAAAAATGTTTGACAGTCTTAAGTAATACTCAATATTCGACAAGTTACTTGTCAATTATCAAGTATTTTCATTGAAATAGAAATAATAATTAAACATTTCAAAAGAAAAATAAATCAAGTTTTTAATTATAAAAGTTCTGTACAAAATATTCATATCTTTTTAGAACAAGATAATTCAAATAAAACGAAATAATTATACATATATTTTTTGCTTCAGAATTACAAAATTGATAGAAAGTTAAAGAAAAGTTAGTAAAATCATGAAAATTGGCATTTGTATCTACTATTTAATTTAAATTAGATAACTTTATAAATATTTATCCTTACTATATAGTTGGTCAGTATCAAAATCCCGACAACCATAATCCCGACAATTGATTAGTTTGTCTTATTTTATATATAGTGTGGACGCAGCTTTAGGTAAATATGATGATTGAATTAGAAACGAACGGAATAATGTTGACAGTCTTAAGAAATACTCAATATTCGACATGTTACTTGTCAATTATCAAGTATTTAACTTTAACATTTTTCATTCAAATAGAAATAATAATTAAACATTTAAAAAGAAAAATAAATCAAATTTTCAATTATAAAAGATCTTTAGAAAATATTAATATTTTTTTAGAACAAGATAATTCAAATAAAACGAAATAATTATACATATTTTTTTTTAGAATTATAAAATTGATAGAAAGTTAAAGGAAAGTAAGAAAAATCACGAAAATTGGCATTTGTATCTACTATTTAATTTACAAATTTTTAAAATTTTCATATTTTTTAAAAATGATTGTGAAAAATAATTAAGGTAACTTTATAAACATTTATTCTTACTTTGATTGTGTAAAAAATATTAAAATTGATAAAATTATTGATTCAAAACTAGTATTGTAAATGTGTAGTATATAAAAGAAGGTAAATCTTGTACTTGGAAACGATTTTCCCATGTCTATATAAATACATCATTTTTTTTTTTCCAATCCCGAACGCAAATTGTTGGAAATAATAAAACAAAAGTGGAAAGGAATGAAAAGAAAAAAAAATCGTGCATAATAACAAGGTGGCCGTCAGTTGTGGATCACGATTAAAATAAAGCAATAAATATGCTCGCCCTAAGTGATATAATTACGGGCTCCGTCTCTAATAAAACATCGTTTTCGTTTTACGTTCCTGCATCATCCGTCCATCCAGTTGTTCTCTCCTGCTGTTGTTGTTGTTGCCGTTGTTCTTGTTGTTGTTGTTGCTCTTCGTTCTTCTAGTTTACATTTCGAAGATGATTTATCCTCGGTACGTAGGAGTTAACAGTGCATCGGAATGTACCTGGCCAACAGTGTCTAATTGCAATTAATCAATGGTTAAGTCGGTCTCATGGCACGACCGATCAAATTATAACTCTGCGGTAAAATGGCTTTCGGCTACGGGCAAGGGAGACGGCCATTTACACTCATCCACAATTATCGACCCATCATATTCCATTATTATTATTATATTAATAAGGACAAGTTAACAGCTATTGGATATCCGTGATTATGCACCAAGACGTTACACAGAACATTTTCAAAAAAAAAGAAAAAAACTCTTTTGTCTTCGGACGTATTTGTTCTCATCTTTTCGAGATCATTTCGAAGACGCTATGGCTCATGAAACCGATAAATTATGTTCATTCCACCTCGTATCTATCATCTCCAGCACTCCGCGACTTCGCGGGAATTTCATTAGATTATATAGACATACTTCTAGACTCGTGCTCATTAAGTCCGAGTTTTCTGTTACCTCTTTCTCTATACTTTTTCCTCTTCCTAGACGCAGTTTTTATTTATTGTAATAACACCCCTTTGATAAAAGATACAACACTTTCTGCACGCGCCTCCAGACTGGAGAGCGAGAAAGAAGGACAAAAAAAAACGTTTCACCGTAAAGATTCTTCATTCGATATACAACAATAATAACAAACTTTGTCAGTCTTCATATTCAAACACATATAGTATAATCTTTCTTTGTTGGAGAGCAAGGGGAGAGAAATGCTCATCCTTTTGTTCCTTATCGAAAATTATACGTCTAAATTACAAATGGCCTGTATTTATCAGCTTGGTCCGACGCATTCAATATGTCCACGGAGGATTAAACCGTCCATCCTCCCATCCATCCATCCGCTGAATGTCAAGAGGTTCGACGACGGCGCGTAATTACATCTAAATAATATTCTGGATGTAATTTGTGATGCGCATTTGAATGATTATACCTGGAATTTACAGCTAATACTATAGAAAATAATCGACGATTGTCGATCACGATATAGATTACTACAATGATTACAAGACGAAATAACCAGGAACTGGAGTCTTATTTGTATTGGTAAATCGTACTAGAATCTGCCGAGCGTTAGTTTTTATTTATTTCCATCGCTTTCTTGCCTCCTCTCATTTACAGTTGTTCCAGCGACATAAATGTTACAATACACAAAGCGCAACAATAATAATTACATTATGTAATAATACGCACGTAGTGTTAATTATTTCTACTATTTTGTTGTAATTTGCATTCAAAAATGAACTAAAGAAAAATTAACGCTCGAAAAATCTGTCTCTTCATGTATTAGTGATTTTTTCAGAAACTATAATAGATAGAATGGATCCAAAAAATGAATTTGAAAGTTTGATATTGGTTTTGTTTTCACTGAAATTGTCGTTCTTCTTAACAAGTGATTTCATGAATTATTAGCAAAAAAAATAATATGTTTTTCGTCAATAAAACAGAAATGTAATTCAAAAATGAAGTAATGAAAAATTAACGATGAAATATTAATTTAATTCTCATCTTTGCTAATAAATTAAATAAAGTCATCTTACCTAGTGATTTCATAAATTATTATTGATGAATTAAGCAAAAAAATAATAAGTTTTATTCAATAAAACAGAAATGTAATTGATTCTAATACGCGTTCAAAAATAAAGTAATGAAAGATAAAAATATCTTCACGTTTTAGTGATTTTTTCAGAAAGTGTATTAAGTATATTATTATTGACTAATTATTATTGATGAATTAAGCAAAAAATATAATATGTGTTTCTTCAATAAAATAGAAATGTAATTGACTGTAATACGCGTTCAAAAATGAAAGATAAACACTCGAAAATAATGTCTTCACGTTTTAGTGATTTTTTCAGAAACTATATTAGATATAATAGAACCAAAAGATGTAAATGAAAGTTGGATATTTTGTTAATGAGACGTATATTCAAATATTGCAATGGTTTCATCCATTTGGCTAGAAATCTCGTTCAAAAATGAAGCAATGAAAAATTAACGCTGAAATATTGATTTAATTCTCATCTTTGCTAATAAATTTAATAAAGTCAACTTACCAAGTGATTTCATAAATTGTTATTGATGAATTAAGCAAAACATATAATATGTGTTTCTTCAATAAAACAGAAATGTAATTGACTATAATACGCGTTCAAAAATGAAGTACTGAAAGATTAATGCTCAAAAATAATTTCTTCACGTTTTAGTGATTTTTTCAGAAACTATATTAGATATAATAGAACCAAAAGATGTACATGAAAGTTGGATATTTTGGTAATGAGACGTATATTAAAATATTGCAATAGTTTTATCCGTTTGTCTATAATTCTCGTTCAAAGATGAAGCAATGAAAAATTAACGATGAAATATTGATTTAATTCTCATCTTTGTTAATAAATTCAATAAAGTCGTCTTAACAAATGATTATGAATTATTATTGATAAATTAAGCAAAAAAATAATATGATTTTCTTCAATAAAACAGAAANNNNGAAACTATATTGGATATAATAGAATTAAAAGATGTACATGAAAGATGGATATTTTGGTAATGAGACGTATATTAAAATATTGCAATAGTTTTATCCATTTGTCTATAATTCTTGTTCAAAGATGAAGCAATGAAAAATTAACGCTGAAATATTGATTTAATTCTCATCTTTGTTAATAAATTCAACAAAGTCGTCTTAACAAATGATTATGAATTATTATTGATAAATTAAGCAAAAAAATAATATGATTTTCTTCAATAAAACAGAAATGTAATTGATTGTAATACGCGTTCAAAAATGAAGTACTGAAAGATTAATACTGAAAAATAATTTCTTCACGTTTTAGTGATTTTTTCAGAAACTATATTAGATATAATAGAACTAAAAGATGCTCATGAAAGTTGTATATTTTGGTAATGAGACGTATATTCAAATATTGCAACGGTTTCATCCATTTGGCTACAATTATCGTTCAAAAATGAAGCAATGAAAAATTAACTCTGAAATATTGATTTAATTCTAATATTTTTGCTAATAAATTCAATAAAGTGAAGTGATTATGAATGATTATTAATGAATTAAGTAAAAAATAATATTTTTTTCTTCAATAAAACAGAATTTATTGAATTTACTTCAACAAATTAGAAAGCAATTCCACAAATCAATAATAAACGTATAAATAAATAATTCAATGATGTTTCTTATTAGAAGAATCATCAATAAATAAATTACATCAATCTACAAGCGGAATAAACGGATAAAAAAAAGTAAAAACCAACTACATTATGCACGTTCAAATTATCCGCGTTTAATTGAATTTATCGCATAAATAATTGTTTCCATATTACCTTAATTCCTATTTGAATTCTGCATGCCTCGTTAATAATTGAAACGCAAAGTTTTTTTTTCTATATACAATTGTAAAGTTTGCGTTTTAATAATTAAAAAGTGAAAAGTTATGCGCCGCAATGTGTTTTCTTTTTCTTTTTCATCCTCCACGTTTTTCCATTAACGTTTCAATCATGCATGCGATTCCGACATGTGCAAAAATTGTATGTGTGTGTATATTAAAGAAAAAAATATGTATCGCGTAATTATATTTCGATTCCAAATGGGACTCTCCTTATCCCGTAATCATCGCCGTGTAATTCGTACGTCCATTGAGGGGGGTTATTAACTGCTCTGGGAATCTTATTACGGTCGGTCCGCAATTAAGTGATTTAGTAATAATTCATTTGCGTTCCGCGGAGAAAGTTAACAACTCCATCAATCTGGTGGATGGATGTTGGAGAGAAAGAGAGAAAAAGAGAGAATTGGGCACTATACCGTTTAACCCTACTGATCCTGCTAATAGGACTACAATGAGAACATGTCCAAGATGAATTCAAGGAGGAATGCTGTAAATTATGATTTCAGAAATTGATCAGAACGTGAAGTTAACTGAAATTTTTTCAGTATCAAAATTAACTAATAAAAGATGAAAAATATACATTGTTTTTAAACATATCAAATTTCAATTTTATTGA
Source organism: Nicrophorus vespilloides (assembly GCF_001412225.1). Taxonomy (NCBI): domain Eukaryota; kingdom Metazoa; phylum Arthropoda; class Insecta; order Coleoptera; family Silphidae; genus Nicrophorus; species Nicrophorus vespilloides. The sequence continues at coordinate 18,258 of NW_017095787.1, forward strand.
TAGAATAAAATGAATAGAATGGATCCAAAAAATGCATATAAAATTTGGACATTGGTTTCATACTTTTGCCTGAAATTCTCGTTCAAAAATGAAGTAATGAAAAATTAACGCTGAAATATTGATTTAATTCACATTTTTACTAATAAATTTAAAATAGATATGTAATGAATTTTTTAAACATGTCAAATATCAGTGAATATTGTTTATATTTTCTGTTTAATGTTACAATTTTATTGATATTCTTTAAAATTATAATTTTTTTACCAATTAATTTCATTATTAAGAAAATATTCTTTGATATTTTTATACATAAAACTGTGAATTTAATGAATTTTTATAATAATTTTATTTAATTACACATTTTGAATATTATACATAAATAATATAACAAAAGTATACATATTTCTATATGTAGTAGAATTTCTAACACATTATTAAAAAAAATAATGGAAATATGTGCATATTTCATGAATATATGTCGTCTAATGTAATTATTTGAAATATATTAGAAGCTTTATTATGACTTAAATTTAGATTTTAGTTGAATCCAAGCAAAATGTAGATGAATTTTCTATATAGAAAGTTAGGAATTATATAAACGTTTCAACGCTACGTATATTTATAATTATATAAATATGAATTCCAATTAGATTTATTGGTTATCATCATTTAATTTAAATATCTTAATGTAATTTGTTTGAATTGGATTTGAAAGTTTATTCAAATAATAGTTGAAAAATTATCAAATACTATGAAAAATCTAACGTAAATTGAAATTACTTAAAATTTCTCTGGATTTTTCAATATTATTGTTTAACCATTCATATTCATATTTCTACAGAAAAAAATAAGATGATTTTTAAACATAAACACGAAATATTTTTTCTATACTTAACTTTTAGTTTGTAATAAAATCAAATATTAAAAATTAGTCATATTTCTACAAAATAAATTGAAAATGAACATTGAACAGAAATGATCATAAGCAGAGTAATTTTTCTATATTACAAAATTGAATTTCGAAATAAACGATTTAAGAACTCTTCTATTATTGATATTTTATTGAGAATTTAAATAAAACATAAAAATGAAAATTTGCATGTATCAAAATTGTTGATATTCATAGAGACACGACATGGAATTTCGGTTGGAGATCAAAGTTAATTAAATTGAGAATTGTCAAATATGATAATAAACAATATCTTCTATACTTATTGTAAAATTATTTATAATTGTTAGACCCAAACTATAAATTTCATTTAGATATCAATATTGACTAAAGATCTTAATTATGAAACAAAGAAAACAGTTAATATCATTAGTATCTAAATTTTTGACTATAAATGTAACAATTTTCAATTTCTGTAGAAGATCAAATTTAACTTAATTGACAATTTATATGTAGAAAATATATTTATGATTGTTAGGCCAAAACTATCTAATTTAATTGTATCTAAATAGACTAGAGTTGTTAATTATGAAACAAAACAGTTAATATCAGAAAATCATGTATGTTTGTATCTTAATTTGTGAAATTTATAAAGATCAAAGTTAACCAAATTTGGAAATGTCATTTTTTAAAAACATTTGACACATAATTTTGAGAATATACGTCAAAATTGTGTTTCAGAAATGTTGAAATTTGTGAGTTAAAAAAAGTGTGTTTGTATCAAATTGGAGTGGTGTGAACAAGAGATGCGATGCGGTGATTCCATGATCATCGATGATGGTAGATATCGTCGTTTCGAGAGACTAAATATCTAAATTTTTCACTATAAATGTAACAATTTTCAATTTCGGTTAAAGATCAAAATTAACTTAATTAACAGGCCCAAACTATGTATTTTAATTGTATCTAAATAGACTAGAGTTGTTAACTATGAAACAAAATAGTTAATATAAGAATATCATGTGTGTTTGTATCTTAATTTTTGATATTTATAAAGATCAAAGTTAACCAAATTTGGAAATGTCAT
>NW_017095787.1:20240-22468 GCF_001412225.1 Nicrophorus vespilloides
TTAACTATGAAACAAATCAGTTAATATCAGAATATCATGTGCGTTTGTATCTTAATTTTTGATTTTTATAAAGATCAAAGTTAACCAAATTTGGAAATGTCATTTTTGAAAGGAATTTGATACATAATTTTAAGAATATACGTCAAAATTGTGTATCAGAAATGTTGAAATTTGTGATTTAAAAAAAAGTGTGTGTGTATCAAATTGGAGTGGTGTGAACAAGAGATGCGATGCGGTGATTCCATGATCATCGATGATGGTAGATATCGTCGTTTCGAGAGACTAAATATCTAAATTTTTCACTATAAATGTAACAATTTTCAATTTCGGTTAAAGATCAAAGTTAACTTAATTAACAGGCCCAAACTATGTATTTTAATTGTATCTAAATAGACTAGAGTTGTTAACTATGAAACATAATAGTTAATATCAGAAAATCATGTGTGTTTGTATCTTAATTTTTGATATTTATAAAGATCAAAGTTAACCAAATTTGGAAATGTCATTTTTGAAAAACATTTGACACATAATTTTGAGAATATTTGTCAAAATTGTGTTTCAGAAATGTTGAAATTTGTGAGTTAAAAAAAAGTGTGTTTGTATCAAATTGGAGTGGTGTGAACAAGAGATGCGGTGATTCCATGATCATCGATGATGGTAGATATCGTCGTTTCGAGAGACTAAATATCTAAATTTATCACTATAAATGTAACAATTTTCAATTTCGGTTAAAGATCAAAGTTAACTTAATTAACAATTGTCAGGTCCAAACTATGTATTTTAATTGTTTCTAAATAGACTAGAGTTGTTAACTATGAAACAAAATAGTTAATATCAGAATATCATGTGTGTTTGTATCTTAATTTTTGATATTTATAAAGATCTAAGTTAACCAAATTTGGAAATGTCATTTTTGAATAACATTTGAGAATATTCGTCAAAATTGTGTTTCAAAAATGTTGAAATTTGTGAGTTAAAAAAAAGTGTGTGTGTATCAAATTGGAGTGGTGTGAACAAGAGATGCGATGCGGTGATTCCATGATCATCGATGATGGTAGATATCGTCGTTTCGTGCATAGAGAAAATATTTAGTTGGGAGAGTTGGAAACGAAGCAGGTAGGTACCACCTAGGCTCGCGGGGTCAATTACAGACACATGAACTGTTAACACGGACGGCCCAGGCACCGGCCTCGGAAATCAGGCAAATAAACGGGGCCCCAGCCAGGATCGTGATCTATGTCTGTCTAGCTATGTATAGTATATATACACATACATACGTCTGAGTCCCGCAGATCAATCACGAATCGGATCCAATCCCAAACCAAATTGTTTTTATTTAAGCCAATAATCTTACACACATGTATGTGTATGTATATGTACGTATGTAAAGGAATAGTGGAAGAGGCAAACTTCGAGAGTCTGGAAGGGAAAAGCCCTATCTGCCATCAAGATGGCGTTTGGGAAATATTAGTTTGCTGCTCTCTCTCTACTTCTCTCGTCCTTTTAGATTTTAATTTAAAGGAGTGTCGCGTGGATGCGGGGGGTGGTTTGAGGGTGGCTGTCGGGAATGGTGTTCTTGTAGCTTGAGAGGAAGCCGAGGGAATGGTTATAATTTGAAGTATTGTGCGAGGGTGTGTGTGTGTACGTGTATGTATATAAGTATATGTGTGTGTAAAGGGAGGGGGCGGCATCGTCGTCGTCGGTGTTGCGTCTCACACATGCGGGCGCGCGCGGGGGGCGGAATAAGGAAGAGGGCGGCAAGTGTAAATGACATCATTATAACTGCAAAGTGGTCTCTCGCGCGTCTCCACGGTAACGCGGGGGCGGCGGCGGCCGGGGGGTGGGTTGCGCTGCGCTAATGGCATACATGACAAGGGGATGGATCGATTTTTTAAATTTACTCAAGAATAAACAGGGGCTCCCTTGGAAAACCGCCGCTCTCTTATAACGAGCCCACGGTGCGACGATACACACACACTCACATGCACACTAACATGTATTCACTCACTCACATACACACACCCAAAAATTCGCTTCCATCACGTCCAATGATATTATTTCCCACTTTCATCTATTTCCTCCTGCGCTTCAATTTACTTCTTCCTTTTTTTCTGTGCTTATACATTCATCTTGCGCGGCCCCAAAAACGAACTCAATTAAAATGTATTGATATTCAATGGCTTTCAAGACCCTATCTAAACTTATTCATGCATTGAAGGATTGGACCT
>NW_017095787.1:22479-32757 GCF_001412225.1 Nicrophorus vespilloides
TATATAATTTTGTTGATTTTTTTTTATTTCAATTCAAAAACTATTGTACAATATCTATAATCCAATTCTATAGACTTAAATCATAAAGATATACATTTTTTTGTATAAATTTATACCAGTTATTCTATAAAACCGTGATTTAATAGAAAAATTACAAAAAATTGCCAAATTTTAACAAACCTACACTAATTCATTGTAATTTTCACCATGAGAAATCTTAAATTAAATTGTATAACAATTCAATAAATTGCAAAAAGTTATATAAGAATATCAATCGATATTGATATTTATAAATGAAACATTTTAAATTTCGGTTTTAGATCAAAGTTAACTAAAATTGGAAATGTTGAAAATTTTTGAAAATTCAATTAACGTACCTTCTTTGTTTATTTGTAGAGTTATTGATATATTTATAAGTTTAAATACATCTATTGTGTAGATTTATATTATTTATTCTATTTTCACCTGATTTGCTCTGAATCAAACCTTGATTTAATATAAAACTTTCTAAAAATTAGCAAATTCGAACAAACTAAAAATTAATTCAATATAATTTTCATCCTGAATTAAAATGTATAAAAATACTATAAGAAAGAGAACATTATGAATTTAGATTTTAGATAAAAGTTAACTAAAGTTGGAAATGTCATTTTTGAAGGATTGGACCTTCCCTGGAATATATTGATATTTGAACGATTCATCCCTTCTACAGATTGCCTTCAATATCCTCGAGAAAGTATCCTTTATCCTTTCAATTCAATTCTATAGACTTAAACCATTAACATATACATTTTTTTATAAATTTATTATTCTACAAAACCGTGATTTAATAGAAAAATTATAAAAAACTGGCAAATTTTAACAAACCTACACTAATTCATTGTAATTTTCACCATGAGAAATCTTAAATTAAATTGTATAACAATTGCAAAAAGTTATTTAAGAATATCAATTGATATTGATATTTATAAAGAAAACATTTTAAATTTCGGTTTTAGATCAAAGTTAACTAAAGTTGGAATACAAAATACAAAACTTACTAAAAATTGGAAAATTCGAACAAACTGAAAATTAATTCAATATAATTTTCACCATGAAAAATCTTGAATTTAAATGTATAAAAATACTATAAAAAAGAGAACATTTTGAATTTCGATTTTAGATCAATGTTAACTAAAGTTGAAAATGTCATTTTTGAAAATACAATTGATGTATCTTCTCTGTGTATCAGAGTTATTGAAATATGTAAGTTCATTTTTTTTTGAGTAGATTTATTTTAACGCCATTTACTCTCAATAGAACATTGATTTAATACAAGAAAATCACTAATTTTCACAATTAAATGTATAAAAATTCATTAAGTCGCAAATAAAATATGTCTTATTTCTTATATATCAACTGATTTTGATTGTCAGTAACTTTTTAAGGTGTTTTAGATGAAATATTCTATATTGATTGTTAGAATCATTGATACTAAATAAATAAAAACTTCTATTTATCTGAAAAAAATGATGAAAATGTGAGCAACAAATTTCTAAGAAATTTATTAATAAAGCAATCTATTTTCAAATCAAACGTTCTTCGACATTTGGTATGTGAAAAAGAGAGGAAAGAATGTTTATAATTAATGATGCAAAGCATTCGACGATAAGTTTATTATAAATCAAAAGACCGGACGTTTGCCATTTCTCTACCACAGTTTCAAAGATTAATTCAACATCAGCAGACAACAATGAGTAAAAGTTTATAAAAAAAAATATATTATATTATATAATAGTAGAAAAAGAAAATAATAATAATAACATCAACAAATTCTGTTTGTAATGTTCGCAACGAGTCGAAACGTGAAATATCAATTAAATGTGCGAACAAAAGCCGTTCGTTCTGACATTTCTGAGATAATTAAGTTTCGTTATTATTATTGTTGTTGTTGTTGCTGGGGATTTATATGTAAAGTAAAATACAATGCGCAATTCGGATTAATGATTTCGCACTAATTAATTCTATAAAATGATTATGTTGATGATGATAATAATCATGTGGATACGTGTTTCGCTTTTGGAAAGTGTCGAAATCAGGTCAGAATTGCATCCACTGCGAAATACTAGATTAATTATCCAGAATGGATGCAGAAAATGCAGCTCAAAATGGAAACAAAGCATTCGTTATGTGCATGGCTGCAAAACCGTTTTTGCGCAATGTTGGTAAAGATATAGTTGTGTCCAAAAGAAAGAACAATTGAGTTAAGTTAATAGAAACAATGTGTGTGTGTGGTAAGTTTGCTTTTTGCAAGGGAATTAAAGAAATAATTGCAAAATATAAGAAAAATTTAAATGTTTATCAAATAACAGCAATTTCTAATATTACTTGTCAAGTAAAGTGTTAAGTATATTTACTTATAGAAATATGCGTAATTACATATAATTTTTATACAATAATTACTTAACAATTTACTTGTGAAACTTTTGTGTGAAAAAAGTATCGAAAATTAAAATAATTCAAAGAAACTATTAATAAAATAGGACAGACATGGATATGAAGTGTGCATTTTATGTTATCGTCTAGACGAAATTTTCTACACATCTTTTTTGTACTTTTTACTACGTTTCATTCATAGAATGTGCGTATTTCTAACAAACGTATCGATTTTTTTTTGCTGCATTCCTTTGCGCTCCTCGAATATAGTAATTTTTTATCATATTTATTTTTACATGAATGAATGCATTCTCTATATTCAAATATACTACCTTATTGGTTATATAACTTATATTTTTAATAAATATTACAAAAAATTAACAATATTTCTTTAATTAATTAATATAAATAATACATTTGTTCAAACATTTACGTATTTGATAAGAAAGCAATCAAAGTTAGGAGATTATTGTAAAAACCGTTTTATATAGTCAGAAACTATTGCGAAAGTTAAACCAAACTTTTTATGATTGTAAACTATAGTTCGCTTTGTTTCAAATTTATTACAAACAAAAATAAGCATCTTTATAGAAAACTTTGTAAATTTATAAATATGAATTTTCTAGTTTTCGTATAAGAAACAATAAACTTACAAATAATTATTATTAATAAATCTAAAATTATAGAGCTTTTTTTATTCTTAATAATTTTAAATGTTTTTTTAGTAATTTCTTTTAAAGTTGAAGAAGTTACAAAATATTAAGTATGAAAAAACAACATGTTTAATTTATTACTCGATAACTACAAATAACAAATTCAAGTCAATTTATGTAATAAAACTAAACGATTTACTTATAATGGAATATGTAATAATAATAATTACAAAAAAACTTTTATTGCAATATTTACAAAATTTAATAGTAAATAAATGCATCAGTTTTTTTCCAATTAATATAACAATTACGTAAGACAAATTACCAAATAATAAGATTCATTAAAAATTATTTCGCATAAGAAACAAGAAACTTACAAATAATTATAATTATTATTAATAAATCTAAAATTTTAGAGCTTTTTTTTATTCTTAATTATTTTAATTGTTTTTTTTTAGTAATTTCTTTTAAAGTTGAAGAAGTTAAAAATATTAAGTATGTAAAAACATAATGTTTAATTTATTACTCGATAACTACAAATAACAAATTCAAGTCAATTTATATAATAAAACTAAACGATTTATTTATAATGGAATATGTAATAATAATAATTACAAAAAAAAACTTTTATTGCAATATTTACAAAATTTAATTGTAAATAAATGCATCAGTTTTTTTTCCAATTAATATAAAAATTACGTAAGACAAATTACCAAATTAATAAGATTCAATAAAAATTACTTTCATTAATAAACTATAGATAATCAACTGAAAATGCAATCATAATTGCATGTCTACCTTTATTTTGTGGCATCAAATTGAACAGTTGCGTGTCTTCAACTTAATAGCTATTACATATAATAGTCAATCAAATTAAAGCCTAAACTGATTTGCTTATTGCATTCGTTTAATTATGTATTAAACTAATTGCTTTAGTAAAACAAAGTAGTTCCAAAAAAAATGGAAAGTCAAGGTTTTGTTATTGTTATTAATAAAAATATAAATAAATAGGAGGAGATGTGTGTAAAGTTATGAAGGAAATCGAAGAATTAATAATGAACGTAACTGTTGATCTGCAAATAAATCGGAGACGTATTAGTAGGAGGAAAAGGTAATTGCAGATGAAATTAATTCGCCCGTGGAATTTTGATGGAGAGCGTTTTATGGGATGAGGATAATTGTTAATAATAAAATGATTGGGGCCCCGAGGAACGGGTGTTATTAAGCTGATTCATTCATTTATTTATTTATTTTACGAACGTGAGGCCGTTTCGTTTTGCAACGACACAATAAAACTGAAATCAAAGATTGCGTATGGCGGGAATTAATTGGAACGTTTCGTTCAATTAAAAGCGCCGTACGTACGTACACGGATGGCATTGAGTTCTCTCCGTACAGTCTCTTTATTTCCACCTTTTTCTCACTTCGGCAAAACGCACATAAGTCTGTCCTTCTCTCGTTAATCCCGCGAGAATATTACTGGAATGACAAGAACGGGAGGAATAATGAAGAGAAAAAGAATAAGATGGTAAAAATGGAACGGACGGAGAAGCGGAGAACCTTATTCCGTGGGTACGAAATGTAATTTGACCGTGAAAGAGAGAAAAATTGAAATAAAACTCGCGTTGAATTTTTAATTTGAACACCTGAAAGAGATTTTTTTTTCCATCTCCTCTTCCTTCGAAAGTATCTTCCACGAGGCCCGGCACTTCTTCATCATCTCCCATTCTTCTCGCTTCAATCTCTTCTCTGCTTTATATATATATACACACGTATGTACATTAATAACTGAGGCGAAAGTAAGTTTTGATTGACGAGTCCGTCCATTAACAAAAACCAGTAGCACGATGTTAATTCGAAAGAGATTTCCTTCTTGTTGTTGTTGTTGTTGTTCATCTCATCGTTTTTTTCTTCTTCTACTACTTCTTTTTTCCCATCTCCTCTTGTTGCCGTTGCGCACGATGTGAAACTTGGTAGCAGCTAATGCATTTTGTAGAGCAGATGAAATTACAAATTTATTTCGATCTAATTACGAAAAAAAAAAATTGTTTCACGTCGCAATTAATGTGTAATTATTTTTGTACGATTCTCCATTTACCACGACGAATAATTACGGTTTACTTTTTCTGCTCCTAATCCGATCTTGGTTTTACCGCAATTGCTGCGATGATGAAGAAGTAAGAATGAAGACAAAAAAGAAACAATATCTAATCATCATACGTGGTTTGGTCCAAAGCCAATAGCATAATTCTTGGTGTAATGAAGGTTTTCTTGTAACGAATGAACAACAAAAAAAAAAGCGTTTAAGATTCTTTTTGTATTCGTTGTTTGCGCGTAGAAATTAATTATTGTTGGATGATTCAAGGTTGAAGAATTGGATTCATTCCGTTCGATGTCTTTTTTTTGTATTATGGATGTACAGATTTCATTAGAGCTCATCATGAGGTTTAATTCACTAATGTTTGTATAAGCAATAAATCAAATATATATTTTACTAATTACTTTCAGGAATAATTATTATAAAAATATAATTTCTAGTAATAATTTAACAAAAAATCTACTTAGTAAATTACAGTTTCGAAACCCCTAACAATTAATATCCTATTAAAGTTTGTTATTTCTACTGAAAAATCTAATTAACTTTTGTATAAATTTAATATTTATTGACTGAAATCAATAATTATATAATAAATTTTGATTTTGTTTAGACTATTCAATCATTCATAGTGAAATTATGAATGTGAATGGTCTTACTTCGCTTATATAAGACGGATACTCAAAGATATTCAAAGTATGAATATAAAAAAAAAGTATGAAATGATTTTAATACCAAAATCGTGCACACTCTCTGATAATCTATTAAATATTTAGCGTGTTTTAATTACAGATCTTCGGAGCCGAAAGCGAGAGAAATTGAACGTACAATCCCGTTGTAATTAGCGTTCTCCTCTGAGTCGATTGCACGGATTAGTCGATAATTATTAATAAATCGATCTCGGAGTGTGTCGAAATGGATATATATTATATTATGTGTTTTTTTTTGTATGTAAAGACAAATACAACCTATAAATTAACGCCAATCGAAAAATCCGCGCTCACGATTTTTCTCCGCTCCATTGCTTAAATAACCAACGGCGTTAACAGACGATTTTGTTGTTTCTATTTTCGATATTAACAATTTCTAACAGATGTTTTCGTTTCTTCATTTTCTGTGCTTTAGATGAATTAAAATATATATTACATTTGCAATTTAACATTTATTTTATTGTTTTGCATGAATCCTTATTTTCGCGTTATTTCGCCTTGTTTTTTTTATAATTACAGGCAGTTATTTTATGTTTTGTTATCCTTATTTTTAACATTAACAGACGTTTTCATTATCCTTATTTTCCAATATTAACAAACTGTTTCGTTTTTTCAGCATTAAAAATTATTTTGTTATCTAAATGTTCAGTATTAATGTAAAATTTAGTATTTTTATATCTTAACAGACGATTTCATTATCCTTCTTTTCCGGCATTAACATACTATTTTGCATATAAACATAAGATTTAATTATCCTTTTTTTATAGTATTAACAGACTATTTCGTTATCCTTTTTACTGTATCGACAAATAATTTCGTTATCCAAATTTTTATTATTAATATAACATTTGATATTTTTATGCCTTAACTTACAATTTCTTTATTCTTACTTTCCAAACGTTTTCATTATCTTTATTTTTCGTTGTCTTTACTTTTCAGTATTAAATTCATCAGTATTATTCATTCATTGTCCTTATTTTGTGCTATTAACAGACGGTTTTGTTATACTTTATTTCTAGTATTAACAGACTTTTTACTTATCCTTTTTCAGGATTTACAGACGATTTCTTTATCCTTATGTCCCAATATTAACAGACTACTTCATAATCTTTATTTTCTAATATTAACAGAGATTTTCATTATCCTTATTCTTGTAATAACAGACTATAATAAGTTTATGTCTTAGCAGATGATTTCCTTTTATTTAATTCCCAATATTAATAAACAAATTCGTTATCCTCATTTATAGCATTAAACACGATTTCATTATTCTTATTTTGTTCTATTAACAGACGTTTTTGTTATACTTTATTTCTAGTATTAACAGACTTTTTACTTATCGTTTTTCAAGATTTACGGACGATTTCTTTATCCTTTCATAATCCTTACATAATCTTTATTTTCCAATATTAACAGATATTTTCATTGTCCTTATTCTAGTAATAACAGACTATAGTAAGTTTATGTCATAGCAGAGGATTTCCTTTTACTTAATTCCCAATATTATTAAACAAATTCGTTATCCTCGTTTATAGCATTAAACATGATTTTATTATCCTTATTTTGTGCTATTAACAGACGTTTTTGTTATACTTTATTTCTAGTTTTAACAGACTTTTTACTTATCCTTTTTCAGGATTTACAGACAATTTCTTTATCCTTTCATAATCCTTATTTTCCAATACTAACAGATATTTTCATTATCCTTATTCCAGTAATAACAAACTATAATAAGTTTATGTCATAGCAGAGGATTTCCTTTTACTTAATTCCCAATATTAATAAACAAATTCGTTATCCTCATTTTTAGCATTAAACACGATTTCATTATCCTTATTTTGTGCTATTAACAGATAATTTTGTTATTCTTTACGTTATATAAAGAGGCTCTTTCGTTATCCATTTTTTATTTTCAATATTAATGACTAGTCAAGCCCAAAGTGCGAAGATCCCATTTTTCCATTCCATAAAATTTAATAATAACCGTTGACCGGATCAACACCTGAGATAAGCCCGCTCTATGGGTATATATGTGTATGATTATTAAACCTCATCATGTATAATTTTGAGATCACGATGAGAGAATTTTAAAATTTATATATATATTTTTTTTATTATTATTATTATTGTAATTCGTTAATTTCGGCCGTTTTTTAATTGCGAATTAAGATCGCAATAATTTAATTAATAACATAGCCTCGCACTATCGGATATCTTAATGTTGCCGAAGGTAATTGGTTTAGTCCGTACGTGTATATAATTAAAAGCGATTCTTTCCTCCTCATTATTATTATTATTATAAAGTTGTTGTTGTTTTTTGTGTGTGTGTGGGTTTTTGTTGTTGTTGTTGCTGCTGCAGCCGATGTTGTTCTTTTGTTGTGGCTGTTGTTTTATTTTTGGTGGCGGTTGGGGATGGATGATGATAATGTGCATGTGTAAAAAGTGATTAACATAAAATTACCTCTTCCGAATGTAAAAATCGTATCTGGGTCCCCCACCGGTAATTAAGCGTTAATTATGCATTTAATAAATTCCAAAGCTCCACCAATAATTACCGGGGGGATAATTCCAGGCTTAGTAACCCGATAATATTCTACATAAAATCGTGACAAAGCCCCGAGTAACAAATTAATGAAATTATGAATTATGAAAATGATCGCTGCCGCCGCCGCCGCCAACCGAACTTGGTTGGTTGTTGGTTGGTTGGATGGTTGGTTCGAGTTGCAGCCGACCTTCTGAATACTTGCCGTGCCCCGACAATGTTCAACATGACCGGCATTAATCATTTATCGAGAACACATCGGACCTCTGAGGCTTTTGGTACTCTTTCCTTCACAACCTCACTCACTCACTACAATACTTCAACAAACAACAACAAATACACAGTACTCCTCTACAAATAGCTTGGGAATTTATACCGAATTTCTTCTTCTATGATCATTCATTTACTGTACACATCTTTTTTTCCTCCTCCTTGTTGGTATTCCAAATCACCATCCTAATCACATGCCATTATCTATTTAATCCGTTTTTCCACTACCTACAAACCTCGAACTATAATGTAATACAAACTATACATCTTTCGAATATTATGTAAAATAGTGTACAGACCTCGCAGCAGAAGTGTTTAACTGTCGGTTCACTGTCCCCCCGACGGATGGGGAATTACCGTGCAATGCCAACTTTACCTATGTAATTACACGGACCTTCACAATTTATATATTTTTTTTTTCTGTATTCATTCGTTCTATTGCCTTCCTTCTCCACTTACATTGTTCTTAAAATGCCATTAAATCAAGTGAGTCAATTAGTTCGTGCATTTCAGATAAACCGCAGAAATCATTTTTATTTAAAATAAAACTTTTATATTAGATTTAATTATTTTTTTATTTCTATGAGTAAAACAAAGGAAATTTATATAATATAAGTAAGTTAATTAGTCCATAATCTGAAATACTTTTTTCTTGAATTATAAATATTTAATTTATTTATAAATTTGAGACAAAATAAGAAATAATTGCAATAACTTTTTTATTAATGATTTTGCATCAAACTTGCTTTTTTTGGACGTTAAAGAAATATTTTGTATATTTATTTGTTAATTAAATGAAGAAATGAATCATTTTTTCCATTATTGAATCGAAAGAGAAGTATATTAATAATTTAGTTAGTTTTTTTACTCAGATTAGTTAAATGTGATTAAAACTAACTAAAATTAATTAAAAAAAAGTTAGATTTTGCATTAAAAGTACTTCTTGTTGTTAATTAATTAAATGAATTGAAATAAATGTGTTTGTGGGCAAATCACAAAAACTATATTAAATTAATAAATTAATTAGAATTTTTATACAGATTGTAATTTAGAACAAATTGTATATATGTTAAATATAGCTTTTTTGAAAGGAACTAAAATTTAAAAGAAATGTTAGGTTTTGCACTAAAAATATTTATTATTATTGATTAATTGAAAGAAATTAATCACCGAATTGTGGACGAAACACAAAATTAATTTGTATCTATTTTTTTTATATAAATATTATTAAAATTATTTTAATAAATCACTTAAAATTTTGATATCAATTGTAATTTAGAGCAAATCGGAAAAGTTTTACATGTAGTTTATTTCAAAAGTAACTAAAAATAAAAAAAAGTTAGGTTTTGCTACTTCTTATTTCAAAACACAAACATAATTTGTATCTATTTCTTATAAATATTTCTAACAGTTTATTAATAAATCAATTAGAACTTTTATACAAATTTTAATTTAGGACAAATCCGATATATGTCATGTGTAGTAGTTTATTTAAAAAGTAATTAAAGTTTAAAAAAAACTTAGGGTTAGCACTTTTACTTTTTATTATTGATGAATTAAAAGAAATGTAGAACTAATCAATCTTGGAAGGAA
>NW_017095787.1:32901-134486 GCF_001412225.1 Nicrophorus vespilloides
CCATTGTGGACAAATCACAGAAATTATATTAATAAATCAATTAGAATTTTTAAACATTGTAATATAGGACAAATCAAAAAAAGTTTAGTTTATTTATAAAAAATGTACTTTTTACTGTTGAAATATTAATTTTGGACAAATCCCATTTTATTCTCATTTATCTAGAATATTACTAAAATAATTAGTGAAAATTTATACTACAAACATTTCTTTTAGATTTTTAATTTTTTAAACCGCAAGAGAAGTTTTTTAACACATTGATCAACCTATTTACTCAAATACCAAAAAAAATCTTAAAATTGAGTTGGATTTACATATAAAAGCATTTATATTTCTTGAAGAGTCTAATGAAATTGATGTTAATAAGTGATATAAGTGATATTTTGACCTCACGGACCAACTCAACTCAAAATATTTAATCCTGTGGAACACTACAAGGACTTTATTTTAAATTGTATTTATATTGGGCCTTTTATAAAAACGCAACTTAATAATGCGAAAATTGCAATAAAAACCTCTCGTTCATGGAAAGTCGCACAAACAGAAATACACGAAAGGGGTTTCATTTTATATAGATAATAATTATTTTTGTTAAAATTTAATAGAATTCATATTACTATAATAATGATTCTTATAAGATGGAAAATTAGTTGATTCTCAAATGAAATTTTCAATTTAAAAAAAAATGCAGAATCGTTTGTAAATATCCCAATTGATTTATTTTCAGCATAATAAAAAAACCATTTTCATTGTACTTATTAATTAAATATTTGCTATATCAAGGAAAAACGATGAAACTTTTCCTATCAATTAGATACGAGTTTCGCAATAAATAATATTGCAAATTTTTTTAACTATATACAAAAGAATTTCCAGGAAATGTAAAGTAAAACAATGCACTCATAAATTATATTATTTCATCGTGCGGAAAATATCGAAGCGATGCGCACAAAGTAATCTTCAATTATCAATTTTCCTTTTTTATTTTATTTTTTTGTTCCAAGCGAATAATAGGACTTTTACGTTTCATTGAACGCCGATGTTTTCTGCATAAAATAATAATCATAAAAATAAAGAAAGAAAGAAAAAATAAAACATATTTATGGAACTGCTGCGGATTCCATCGACTTGGTTTTCTATTTTAATTAGTTAGTTACCGCAAAGGACCGTTGGATGCGTGAATAAATACAACAAAAAAAAGTAAAACTAAAGCGGGCAGCAGTTTCTGTTCTGTGCGATTTGTGAAGCAAATTACAATTGATTTTATAATTGAAACAAGTAGAGCGTTCATTCCGTACTTTGACTCAATTCGCATCCTCTCGCTCTAGCGCAAAAGTTGTTGTTTGTTGTTTACTGTTGCTGTTGTTGTTATCTATACTTCTGGTCTATATGCATGTACATGCGTATGTGTAATGGGGATTAATTGTAAACTCGTTCCATTTAGGTTATACAACAAATTGGCATGCGACATTCGACGAATTAGCAAATAAATTGAAACGTCGATCCGTCAATATATGACATTGACACTAATTGGAGAGAACAATGTTATATCGATTATTTTTTGTTTATTACATTCGATTCAGCTTTAATTACATGTAGCTTGATCGCGTTTCGTTATTTAAAACACTGCAAAAAAAAATGAACTACAACATTCCATGAAAATAATAATTGACATTTTACAAATTTGGAAACTTTTTCACAGTACAAAAAATAAACATAAATTCTTCATTGGTATTAAATTGTATTACGTCTTTCATTTCATTTAAAAAGTTTTTAGCAATTACCACTAAAATACAAATAATTATCGTAACAAATGTATCCATGAATTGAAAAAGTTTATATTTGTGAATATTTTTTATTTAATTTTTATAAATTATCTAAATTTTAATTATTAAATTGTTTGAAAACTTCAAACGAAACAATAAGCAATGAATGTACAAATTAAACTTAAAATTGTAGATTTTATATAGATTCTCGTTAATTATGTGTATAACTAATAGTTTTCTTGTAATTAATTGTACAATTTTGGATTATAATTAAATAGAAAAGAAAATATATTTTTTTTACTGAACATTCAATCTTTTTATATTTTAATTTAAGTTTTTATTAATTCTCTAAATGTATAAATTAAGGTAAAAGCTATAAAGTTTAATTTTAATATTAAGTAAATATTTGTGAAACCAATACATTGTATGTGAATATTGATAAAGTGAAAAATTTGGTCTTCAAATGTTGTCTCCGTAGAATTTATTGAATTACTCGAAAACTACAAATGATACAATAATGATTAAATATATAAATTAAAGCTAAAACTATAGAGTTTAATTTGATTATTAATTAATATTTATGAAGCCAATATATTTATGAAACCAATAGATTGTATGTAATTATTTATAGAGTAAAAATTTTGGTCTTCAAATGTTGTCTCTAGAATATTTTACATTACTCGAAAACTACAAACGTGATTACAAAAATGATTAAATATAGAAATTAAAGCTAATACTATTTACATTCTAATTAAATATATGTGAAACCAGTATTTTTTTTTGTGTAATAAATTTAAAAAATTCACAACATGAATTTCTTTTTGGTTAATTAAATTATTGATTCTTTATAGTTCTAATTTGTGCAAAACAACTATTTGTTAATTTATATGAAATTAAAGAAAATTTTATGATTTTTAACTTTTTGAATAAATATTAATTTGTATTTTATTAGTAATCAATAAATACGTTTTATATCGAACGAAATATCAACTTTCCAGATATAAGTATGCATTATAGGCAGTTTCTCGTTTATCGAAAAATAATTATATTTTATTTGAATATGAATGCGGCTTTAAATTTAAGGACAATCAAGTCGAAGGATATGTTTACGGCCACTTATATTTAACGGCCGACCTGATCCGCGGTGGTCACTAAAAGAAAAAAAGGATGAAAAAAATAAAGATTGTCGAGAGGAGTCGATAACATTAATTGCCGAATTGGCTCCTCGGGATTCGCGACTCTCCTCATCTCTTCTCTCGGTGATGGTTTTCTCGCATAACGTGTCCGTCTGAACCGGTGTAGTTCCATCTCCCGCAACGAAGTGCAAACTAATGACGAGAAACTACAGAAAAGAAACAAATATATAATAAAGAAAGAAATTGTAAAAGATAATAAATAGAATGAAACATTAGTCGGTCGGTCGAGTTGAAAATTAAGTGACGTTTATGTGGTAGCCAGGATAACGTATATGGTACTAATTGAGTTTAATTGCTGGCTGTTAAAGTTATGGTAATTTGTAACAATTAAAAGCTAAAGCGTCATTAGTGCAAGAAACCGCGACCGGGGTCCGCGGCTAATTGAGCTCCTCGGAGCGACTAATTCCTTCTTCTTGTAATCTTTGAAAATCTGTTTGCTTAACTGATCGCGATTGGATGAATTGGACGGAAATCATAATTTCCATTTAAGAAAAAGAGGATTAAGAGATTTTTTATCGTTCGGTTCAGTTACATATCGCTTGTTTTATACGCGTTTCTCAGCTAACCAGATTTATTTATTTTTTATTGGAATGTTAAACTCAGTAAATTATCATTTCCTACACTGATTACACTGGTATCAAAGTATTAGTTAATTATTTATATATAAAAAGTATAATGGACAAGTTACAAAAAGTCTTAAAGAAATATTAAAATCAATAAATTAGCATTTCTTATACTGATTACACTAGTATCATAGTATAATTTAACTATGTTTATAAAAAGTGGAATAAACTGGATGACAACTTACAAAAAGTCTTAAAGAAATCTTAAAGTCAGTAAATTTCAGCATTTCCTATGCTGATTACAAGTATCAATTATTTAACAATTTATATATAAGTCTAATAAATTATTTGACAGCTTACAAAAGTTAAGCAACAACGCTCATTTCTTGGATTGATGACGACATGACAGTTGATAAAGATAGTTTATAAAAAGACAAAAAGATTTATAATATATTAAAAATAGTCATTAGTAGTAGAATATCTAAATTTATATTTTAATACATTATTAATACTTAATTTGATTCCTAATACTTATTACAATTTGATAAAGTTTTATTCAATAATTAATAAACTTGATTGAGAATGGACTCAAATACTACAAAAGATACAAAAATTTAGTAAATATAAAAACTTTGGAACGTTTAGTTTTTCCTTTGTAATTATATGTACAAAGTGAAACATTTTGTCTTAAATTAGATTTTATTGATACAATAATTATAAAATACGGAATTTAAAGGTAATATAATATTTTTTAATTGCATTATATCGGTTTCTTTGGAAACCAAAAGTTCTTTGTTTCTAATTAAAAGTCTAACAAACTGAAAAATTTAGTCTTCAAATGAATGAATCAATGGAATTACTCGAAAACGATACAATAATATAGAAATATACAAATTTAAGCTAAAAATATAGATTTTAATTTGATTATAAACAAATATTCATGAAACCAATATATTTTACGTAATTATGTGTAAAATTAGAAAAGTAGGAAATTTGGTGTATAAATGTTGTCTCCTTAGAATTTATTAAATTACGCAAAGACCACAAACGATACAAAAATGATTAAACATGCAAATTAAAGCTAAAAGTATAGAGTTTCATTTGATTATAAATATATATGTATAAAATCAGTATACGGTATGTAAATATGTTTTAAATTTGCAAAGTGAATATTTTTTTCTTTAAATGTTGTCTCCTTAGAATTTATTAAATTACTCAAAGAGCAGACAATACAATAATGGTTAAACATACAGATTAAAGCTAAAACTATAGACTTTAATTTGATTATAAATTTATATTTGTAAAACCAGTAGACTGTAATTATATGTTAAATTTTCAAAGTGAATAATTTTGTTTTCTTAGAATTTATTAAATTACTCAATAATCAGAAATGATACAATAATAGTTAAATATACAAATTAAAGCTTAGACTCTAAAGTTTATTTTGATACTTACCCAATATATGGAATCAGCTGTTTTTTGTAATTAATTGTAAAACTTCACAAAGTCAAAAATTTGGGTAAAAATTAAATTAACTAATTTTTCATTAAAATAGAAAATAAATGTTTTTGATAACAACTATGACAACAATTTAGAACATTTATTTTAATAAATCAAATATCTTTATGTTATCCATAAAATATATGAAAGAATGTAATGCAAGCAAAATTTATTGTAGGACCTCAATTAATTTGTTTTGATTTATCTAATATCAAGAGTATAATGGTGATGGTATGTGTAGACGCGATCTGTAAGCAGAAAGGTTTCAGAAAGCAAGCAAAAGATGTAGAGAGAAAGAGTGAGAGAGCAATTAGTCAGCAAAACCAAATAACAAATGGTTCATAAATAAGGAGCGAGTTTAATGTGGGGATGGATGAATGGTGGTGGTGGGTAGGTAGTTTTTAGGTTGGCAGCACTCGTCCATTTGAATATTCGTGCTGGGTGTTAATTACGGTTCGGCCGTAATTAAAATGCCCACTGCACTGGCCAAGTGTGCTAATGCATAATAAATACTCGGTTTCCAATTATAGCCTTCAGACGAGCAGGTTCATTTACACCGGTGATAATAATATTTCAAATATTTGTACAGCCGTTAATTGTTGCCGCGTTTTCGTGTAGGTGTGTGTGTGGATCGTGGATCACGGTCCATGATATGGTAGTTTCGCGTTTTCGACCCAATCAACCCGTATGCAATAAATATACTAAACCTATCATCTCTCTCTCATTTCCACTCGCATCAACCAACCATGGTTTAAAGGCAAATTGTAGATCTACAAATGCAGGAATTGGAACATAGGTGTCTTTAAACTCACAAAACTATGCCTTCAATTGACACTTAGCTTCATCACCACTTTGATCATTATAAATCAAAGGCCGTGTAATGAAGCAAAAAAAAAAGTCAAGATTTCTTTGGAAACTTGTAAAGCCTATTCATCCAGATTATTCTAAGGCTGGTTAAGTCTAAGAAAGTGCGTAGTGGAGATAACTAGACGCGGATCCAATTACCTGACAAATGTTTAATTTTCCCAAAGAATCTCAACAAACCAAAGGAGAGGAGATGACTGCATATGTCATTAACTCCTTCCAACTTCATCCATCTCTCATCTTTCTCTCTCTCTCTCTCTTTTACACAAATCATTCGCATCCAAACTTCTCTCTCTCTCTCTTTCTCTCTGTTCCACCATGGATGGATGTAATTTTATCGGTAATTTGCGGTTGGGCTGACAATGGCCGACTTCACCACGCGTGGAAACAAATCTGTAATTGTGCATCAAAACCTAATCATTCCTCCGCCGAGCCGTTCCTCTCCACTCGACTTATTTAATTCCTTTCCTCCACCCCTCATCTCCCCCCAACATCCCATTCCTCATCCCGTCTACAATAATCTCGTATCATTACGATATTCATTCATTGTTTTATGCTTTTCTTTTCACGGGGCAATTTCACACGAACGGAGGCGTGACCGAATATTAGTTTCCAATTTCCAAAGATAATCTTTTTCGGTGCTCATTTCATGCTTCACATGGGAAAAATCAAATCTTTACATCATCAATCGTTGACAGATTGGATGCAAATCAGTAAGAACAAAATCATCAACTTTGTATTTACAAATTAAATTTTTTAGTAATTTTGTAAATTTAGTACCAAAAAATTTATTTTCTTTTTGGAAAAAAAAGTGTAAAATTTTCAATTATATAAACTTAACAAAAACACTAATTACATAGATGGAAATAAGATCATTAAGAAGAAACTTAAAAAAAAGTATTTGAAAATTCTGATTTGTTAAATCTGGTTTATATAATTTTGTTTTCATTTTAAGTGAAAGTAATTGGAGATTTTATGTTTTCGATAAAAATGAACATAAACTTAACGAAAGTGTCTAAGTATAGAGCAATTAAATGTAATAATGTCTTAATTAAGATTTGAGCTTCAGCTGCTTCGAACGTACGAAACTTGATTGTATCGGATTGTTCGGACTGCAGCGTTTTCAAGTGGGTCAGGAATTTACCTTCGATTAATATATAGCATGTGTTTCGTTGATTCTAAAATAATTAATATAAAATTTATTTAAAAAAAATATAAGAAAATTACAAGAAAATTTGAAATAATTAATGTATCCAATCATAATCTATGAACAAATAATTAATTAGTCTTGGAATATTTTGTAACAACTTTTTAAAAATTTAATTGTTACAAATTGATACATAAATGAAAGTTTCTATGAATTTTTACCTTTTTGATAAAAAATTACAAAAAAAAAACGATTGCTTAGAATATTAGAAACTTATAGAAATAAATACAGTAATAGTCCAGTTTCGATCAGTCCGGATTCACTACAGTTCATTTTAAAATTAAAAAAATAATAACTAACAAAATGAAAACTTTCTTATACAAATTAGAACACAAAATTATTATTATTTCTATGCATAATTGATCTTTTACTTTTATTATTTTTAGTTGCTCTATTAGTCCGGTTTCAAACAGTCTGAGATATTGGCCTAATCAGACTATTGCAGTATTTATTTTAATTGTCTTGTTAAGATTAAGTCTATGAATAATATATTTTTCTTCAATATTCAGATATGTTCTAATTATTTGGTTTCAAAGTTGTTGAAAGTTGTTGAAAGTTTTCAGATTTTTTTTTTATTAGAAAGTTTTAGAAATTAATACAGCAATATCTCGCTTAGTACGGCTTCGATCAGTCTGGATTCAGTACAGTTTGGTTTGTAAGTTTGAAAAAATAATAATTGACAAAATATAAACATTCTTTTACCAAATAGTACACAGATTTATTATTTCTTTTATACATAATTGATCTTTCACTTTTATTATATTTAGTTCCTCAATTAGTCCGGTTTCAAACAGTCTGAGATATTGGAGTAATCAGACTATTGCTGTATTTATTTTGATTATCTTGTTAAGTCTATGAATAATATTTTTTTCTTCAATATTCAGATATGTTCTAATTTTCTGGTTTCAATGTTGTTGAAGGTTTTCAGGTTTTTTTTTTATTAGAAAGTTTTAGAAATTAATACAGCAATATCTCGCATAGTACGGCTTCGATCAGTCCGGATTCAGTACAGTTTCGTTTGTAAGTTTAAAAAAAATAATAATTGACAAAATGTAAACATTTTTTTACCAAGTATTATATAGATTTATTATTTTCAGACTATTATAATCAGACTATTGCTATATTTATTTTGATTATCTTGTTAAGTCTATGAATAATTTATTTAATTTCAATGTTGTTGAAGGTTTTTAATTAGAAAGTTTTAGAAATTAATACAACAAAATCTCGCATAGTACGGCTTCGATGAGTCCGGATTCAGTACAGTTTGGTTTGTAAGTTTAAAAAAAATGATAATTAACAAAACGTAAACATTTTTTTACCAAGTAGTATACAGATTTATTTTATTTTTTATACATAATTGATCTTTCACTTTTATTATATTTAGTTCCTCAATTAGCCCGGTTTCTAACAGTCTGAGATATTGCTGTATTTATTTTGATTATCTTATTAAGATTAAGTCTATGAATAATATATTTCTGTATATTTTTCTTCAATGTTTAGATATGTTCTAATTATTTGGTTTCAATGTTATTGAAGGTTTTTGGGACCACCCATCCGGTGGAGTCTTCTACAAAGAGAGGATGCGAACTAATCGCCATCCAATATTTGCTCCTGATTGAGGATAGATTGGATGGGCTCTGTAATGGTCCGGTATTTACATAAAAATGTCCTTAAATAAAGATAAAGGGATCAAGGGTAAACAAGATAATTGCGTGGGCCTGGAGATAAAGTTTGACAGGTCACCGGGTATTATTCTCATGCGGAAACGTCAAAGTCAATAACAAAAGTCTGTGCGAAGGACAAACGGGGAAAGAGGATTTCACGTGTTCGTAATGGGTGGAAAGGGAGAGCGATGGGTTTGGGGGCATTTAAATAATATGAAGAGAGCGATTTCGGGAATCTAAATCAAAATCAGAGACCGTTGTTTGGGATGGCGTGCGTTGTTTAGCTTCGTTTTGTTGGTTATCGATGGGACGCACGCAACCACAACCAAAATCCTTCCTTCCACTAAACCTCTTCAGGTGGTGGTGGTGGTGAGGAATGATGGTGTGTATAGAGGAGAGTGAGTGGCGAGAGGAGAGGACGGAGAACCCCCCGTCTTGGGCATATGGGCATGGCCCATAATGACAGGGTATACTAATTTGTCAGCATAATTGGTGTGTTGGCGTTCCTACGGGCGGATTTTAATTGTCAGCTCGGAGGCCGCGCGTTAATTGTTAACAGTCTCGACGGGTTAACCTCAACAACATACGTGTGTGTGTGTAAACGTATACATACACACACATACACTTACAAACACGCATACAACGGCTCTGGCCGAGCCGAGGCACAATTCATTCAACGTTTTTTTTAAATTGGGATTTGTTTATTGCCATAACCATAAAAATAATATTGAGAACCGACGGCAATAAATACTTCAAGTGCAAAAAAAAATAGTATATATTAAAATGGACGAAACGAAAATGCAAAGATTTAAGGCTCAAAATAATAATAATAATAATAAAAAAAAGATGCGTGTTGCAGACTCTTAATGGCAGAAGCACAATGGTTAAAGAAACGTACTTAAAAGTTTCGAACTCATTTAAAACCATACAGTCAAAGTATGATCATTTTTAATAGCGAAGAATTTGAAATTTTTTATATATTTGAATTTGCTTAAGATTATTTTGTATTCAAGCCAAAGTTACAACAGCCTTAATAGCAAACATGTATGAAAAATCGTAATTGACAACAAAAATTCTTTAATATTGTATATAAAGTCAAAGCTTCATCATTTTCAATAGAGAAGTAAGAGAAATATTAAACGAATTGAAATATTTAAGTATTCGAATTTGCTTAATTAAAAATCATAACAGAAAAACATTCCTTAATATCACTTATAATATTTAAGTAGAAATTAATCAAATTGAGAAATTGTTTATGTATGAATTTGCTTAAGATTATTTTGGATTAATGTTAATCTATTTTTTTACTATTATTACCAAAATTAATGCATCTATTGCATTAAGACAAATTATCATCAATTTATTACTGAAGAAAAAATATTAAGCAAATTAAAACAGTTTTTTATTTGAGAATGAAAAAAGCATTAAAGAAAAATGTATTTTTGTATTTTCTTAAGTTTTCGGTAAGAATTTCGTTATTTTAATATCTAAATTGCATCTCATATAAAGAAATACAAATTTACATTTTATTTCATATAAAACTAATTTGCAGCAATATTTATGATTTAATTACAAATTGTTAATGATTACATAGATTTTGAAAAAGTAAAACTGATTTAATACAAGAAATGTTAAAGCAATCAGTAAATTATACTTAGTAAAAGTAAAATAAAAGTGTATTCAAAAACTTCTAAATTGAAAGGATTTTTCAAAATTCTAGAAAATTGGAAAAACAAGATACAAATTCCAAAAATCTATGTTTTTATTTGTCCACGACCTTTTTTCACTTTTATTCAATTTTAACATAAATTATTTTTAAAATAATCCTATATATTAACATGTACACATATTTTGATATAACTTTGTCATTCGAAAAATGAATATTTTATATATAAACATCAATAAAATTTTGGTTTCTAAGAATTATATAAAAAAAATATTACAGCAATAACTTGAATAGTGCTGCTTTTATCAGTGCACTATAGTCCTTTTTTCTCATTTTATTTTAATTTGAATTTAGTTCTATTAGTCCGGTTTCAAACAGTCCGGAATCTTTGGGACACTTATTATGTTGTTTTTCGTTCATTAATTTATATCTTACTGATTTCGCAGCAAAATTTTTCTTTCTTTTCTCAAGACTTTAATACTATCATCAAGTAAATTTCTTGATGTTTATTTCTTTAAAATATATTTAGAATAAGCAATGAATTTTATTATGAAAAGCTGATTTATAGATATCAAAATAAAAATACTTACTTGTTCATTGATTAGTATATAAGTTATGGGTATGATGATACAATTGTGTAGAATATTCATATAATTCCTCGAAATATGCATGTATATTTGACAAGTATTAGAAAAAATCTGTTTTTATTTCTTCACTTTTATTCAATTTTAACATAAATATCTTTTTAAAATAATCCATTAGAAAATCCTAAATATTAACATGGAAAAATATTTTGATATTTAATAAAATTTTGATTTCTGTAAATTCTAAATTATATTTCAGTTTTAAATTAAAAATATCACAGCAATAACTCGAATAGTGCTGCTTTCGTCAGGTCACTATAGTCCCTTTTTCTCGTTTTGTTTGGCTTATTTTTGTATGTATTTAGTTCTTCTATTAGTCCGGTTTCAAACAGTCCAGATTTTTTGCGACACTTATTATGTTGATTCAATTGTATTTCGTTCACTAATTTATATCTTACTGTAATCTACTGATTTCGCAGCAAATGTTTTCTTTATTTTCTTAAGACTTTAATACTATTATGAAGTAAACTTCTTGATGTTTATTTCTTTAAAATATATTTAGAATAAGCAATGAATTTTATTATGAAAAGCTGATTTATAGATATTAAAATAAAAATAGTTACTTGATTGATTAGTATACAATTTATGATGATACAAGTGGATAGAATATTCAAATAATTCCTCGAAATATGTATGTATATTTGACAAGTATTAGAAGCTAACAAATCAATTGGATTGATCCCTTTTTGTTGTGTGATCACCAAAAAGAACATCAAAGAGCTATCACGATTACGGATTTATCCGGTGTACAAGTTCTCCGGCGCTCAGACCACGCGTTAATTAGTTAAATTGCTTTGATTTATAGCATTCCCATTCTTATTTTAATGAATAATACTTCATTATTATTCACGTGGTATCTTTAGTAGGTCGAATTTCCTTTTCGAAACCATTAAGACGCCTACGCAACACCCAGGGGCTAAACACTCATTTTTTATTTTACTTTATTTCTACCTCCTTTTCCTTCTTCACATCACATCACCACACTCCATCTCGTTCTAAAGCAACTCTCTATTAATTATTACATTCGGTGTGAAAATCATATGGAGTTTAATTTCACGATAATCTTTCTTAAAATGCAAATCACCATCGGTAATTATAGCCGCAGCCGGTAATTTATTACAGAATCCGATATTGATATTAATTAGAATAAATTAACGGGAATTGTTTCATTGTAATATTTTTATTTCTATTTTCGCTTTGACTTTGAGCCGGTTGCGTCATCGATACATCATGACACATTAATTATATCGGGAGAGCAGGCACGGTTTTACACGAACCCGATGTGTTCTTTTGTTTTCGTAACGCTCTTGTTAATAATCTTGGTCGGTTCGCTCTGTTTGGACAACTACATACATATATATATCCATGCATATAAATGCATTCGAGCGCTGTTTAATTGCCAACAACTTGGGGCTACTAGAAATGACTTTGGAATTTACATCTCATTTCATTCTCGGCTGCAACAACCAAAAAAAAACATAACAAAAAAAGAAGAGGAAACTGTCGGTTTTCTGGTTTTACAACGCTGAATTCATAATTTATATGGTATTAACGCTCTTCTAATTATTCATATTTTCTTTCAATTCACTGTAATTTACTTACTTAAAGTCAGATTTTTTTTTAAATAACTTGTTTCGTGTTAAAAATATATTAGTTTTCTCTTCTACAAATGATTTATTATCATATATTTCTACTGTATATAAAAGGAACATTTTTAATAAATTTATCTAAATTTTAATAATATAATCAAATTTTCATTTCAACCAAGAAAATTCAAGTTATTTGAAGAAATATTGAAAATTGGAAAACCAAAATCACTTTAAAATTTAACTTAATTTTAAATAAATATTGAAAAAATAAAGTGTATTTGATATATGCATTTACTATCATGTCTTTTGATAATGTTTATTCAAATAATTGGGTTTGGTGGAAAGGTTCCATTAGTCCATTTTGTTGTATCCTCAATAGACAAAACACACTGCTTAATCATATCTATATTTTTGTTTACTGCAGCCCGTTGAAACGTCTTAATGCGATGAGTAATTCGAAAATAATAAGTAAGCCCCGGTTTGTTTATTCGATTCAAGCTGTGGATTCCTTCCGGCACGATCGAAGCTGATTCCTGTAAAAGTCGACGACGGGGCGAAAATAAAAACACAAGCAATAATAACAAAGAAGAGAAGACAAAAAAGGGGGAAAAAATAAATAAAATAATCATTTGTGAAAGCTCATGCAACTAATTCCGACATTGAATATTAATGCGCAGGGTGGTTTCTCTTCGTAATGGCGTCGTGACATCCAACAAATACAGAAGATTGTAATAAATACTCCACTGTTTTTATTTCTATTATTTGATGGGACAGGATGAAATGAAGGGAGACTCGTCATTTGTGCAGTGTAATTATTTATGTCAAAAAATCTACTGCTACAAGGATTTCAACAATATGTAAACGTGTGACCAAGACCAGCTGCAGTGTATGAACGAAGGGGGCGTAGATTTTAATATCATTCCAATGAGGTAAACGGAACAAGCAACTTTCCATTGTAATTATTACGCGACGACAGTTCCTTCCTTCCTTCCTTGACGGCCCATCAAACTTAGTTCCGTCAACTTAAACGTAAACGGTAAACTAACCGCACGTAATTAATATTTAGTCGAGGAAAAGGAGAAACTGTACTTCTTTCAATCATACTAAACATTTTGCTGCTAACAAGTATAACTTGTATAGAAATACAATTTATCTTTGTTTCTGATTATTTTTTGTATATTTTCTTTTAGTTACAGTTAACAATTATAAGAAACCATTTTCTCTAAAACCAATTACATTTTTTTTTTCAATTCTACAAAACATTAGCAATTGTTATATAAGAAAAGAGATTTTTCAATCTGTATTTGTAATGATGAATCTTGTATATTTGATTTTAGTTGCAGTTAAAATGTATAAAACAAATGGTATAAAATTTACAAACATTTCTCATTTTCGCTGAAATCAATTACTAAAAATATTCTGCAATTAATTTAATTAACAAATGTTACTTTTTTTCAATTCTACAAAACATCAGCATTTGTAATAGAAGAAAAATAAAAGATGTTTTTTCAATGTGTATCTGTAATGATAAATTTTGTATATTTGAAATATAATAAAATGCTATAAAAATTACAAACATTTCTCATTTTCTCTAAAACCAATTACTAAAAATATGTAAAATATTTTGTAATTCATTCAATTAACAAACAATATTTTTTTCAATTCTACAATTGTAATATAAGTAATATAAGTTTTTTTTTTCAATGTGTTTCTGCAATGATGATTTTTGTATATTTTGTTATATTTAAACCAATTTTGTTATTATTAAATTAAGTAAAAATTAAGAATCTGTACATCTATCAGCAACAAAAGAGTCATAGAGTCTCTGCTATTACAAATATTTTGTTAATAATTCAAAAACAATTTATATTTTTATTCAAATATTTCTATATTTTGTTAATTCAATTTGAAAAAAGTTCATTAAAAATTTGGAATGAACTAATTAACAAAAGTTAAGCAATATTTGATAAGGTTAATTATAGAATAGATGATTTAAGCAATTTACTAATTCCGAACAAATCCATTTAGAGAAATAATATATAATTAATCAATGTATCTGAAGGGATGTTCAGTTTTTGACAAACGTACAAAAGTTAAGCAATATATGTTAAGGCCAACTCTCGAATAGATGATAGAACCACATTACCAATTCCGAACAGATTCATTTATAGGAATAATAAATAATCAAACAATGAATAAATCCAAATACCCTCGTAATTGTTGTTCAGTATTTAATAAACATACAAAAGTTAAGCAATATATGTTAAGGCTAACTCTCGAATAGATGATAGAAGCATATTACTAATTCCAAACAGATTCATTTATAAGAATAATAAATAATCAAACAATGAATAAATCCAAATACCCTCGTAATTGCTGTTCAGTTTTTAATAAACATACAAAAGTTAAGCAATAAATGTTAAGGCTAACTCTCGAATAAATGATAAAAGCTCATTACTAATTCGGAACAGATTCATTTATAGAAATAATAAATAATGAAACAATAAATAAATCCAAATACCCTCGTAATTGTTGTTCAGTTTTTAATAAACAGACAAAAGTTAAGCAATATATGTTAAGGCTAACTCTCGAATAGATGATATAAGCACATTACTAATTCCGAACAGATTCATTTATAGAAATAATAAATAATCAAACACTGAATAAATCGATGTCTTGTAATTGGTATTCAGTTTTTAATAAATAGACAAAAGTTAAGCAACGTTTGTTAAGGATAACTCTCAAATCACATTACTTTTATTAAAATTATACAAATTCTGAAGATTTTCATCGTCAATTTGCAATTTGAAAAAAATACAGTTTTTATAATTTCAACAAAAAATTAAAAATAAACAGTAATTAGAATATATGAAGCGAATTTATTTATATAATCTGAATAATTAGAAAGTCCAAAATGTTTCGATTAAGCCGATATTAAGTTTAATTCTCTGTATTTACTTTTTTCTTTGCTATATTTTTTGCTGGTAGTAAGTATTAAGGGCATCGTGGAGCTGCGGCAGTTTCAACCAATGGCATTTAAAATGTGTCGTATGAGAGGAAGAGAGTGAGAAGAGCAAATTGGATTTGGGGTTAATGGCGTTTTTATTAAAAGGAGGGCGCCGCTTCCGGAATTCGGGAAATCTCCTTAATGGCCCAAATAAATTCGCCATTTCCCAACTCCGGAATTATACACTTATGGTGTAAAGGTGCTATATCTGTCTATCTATATATATATAAAAAAAAGAAGCTATAGCTTGCTGCAAAAAGAATAAGAAGTAGAAGAAGAAGGGAAGCAAATGGTGGTGTTGGAGGAGAAGGAGGAGGAAAATATGGGCTCGGATTGTTGATTAGCGGCGTTGGTGAGGTTTATGGGGCGTGCGACGAGAACTAAGCACGTTTTTAATTTCGGCCCCTCTTAGCGACAAATATTGTCATTTCACTTTCCGCTTATTTTCTCTCTTCATACACACACATAAACACATATTACGTACATAGCTGTACAAACACATGGATGCACTCAGTGGCGACACATTTTCGGACTAATTTACGACAATCTGTGGCCTTTGATTTATCTTGATAGAGATTTATATATTATATATTGGATCAACCTTTATTTACTCCCAACAAACACATTTATACACACACACACACAGCCAAGATAGAAGACCAGACGATCCAGACGACAGACCTTTGCAACGAGCACGGAGAGACACAATTAAGACGTCCGATTCCATCGACACTCCGTTTATGGTCATTTCACTTTGATCGACATAAATTATTTATGGAATTATAATTAATAAATGCATCATAAATTAATTTTATCGGAATCGATTTGCATAAAGAAACCGCATTTCATAAACGATATATGCACACACACACATTTATACTAAGAAATAAAATGAAGAAAGATAGAAAGAGATAAATGTAGTTGTGTAATATGTACCAACAGCATTAACGTTCCTGTTCTTATTTATGCGGACTTGTCAAATGTAATTAATCGTTTCGTGAAATACACGAGTCCCCCGCACACTTCGATCGCAAATAATTAATGGAACCTTTGACGCTTTTCCACTAATTTTCGATTCTAATGCGACTTCGTCGAAGCGGGTTAAGCGTATTCCATTTGTGACCGAAAAAAATAATACGAATACAAATAAAAACTGTTCATTTTGGTAATAAAACACGCAATTCTCAACTCGTATGAATTTATTAAACATTTCGATCAATAAATCACGTAATTTTAATTGTTGTTAATTTGTGGAAATAATAAAAAAACTTGATTTACATAATTTAGTCATTGAGAGAGAGTGAGATAAAAAAAACTGTTTTGGTCTATATAAGTCGTAACTATTATTTAAAATGTTAATGTAATAATAATTAATCTTAGAGTTTCATTAATTTGATTATATTTTTTTTATTAAATATGAATTTATAAGTGATTCGTGTTGTTAACTTCCTACATAATTATTAATTACCAAAAAATAAATGTGGGATTAAATCATCTAGAAAATAGTAATTTTATTAAATTATTTTGTAACATATACATAATGCTTTTTTGATGTGACTTAACAATATTTTCTTCATTATTCATTGTTGGTATTATCAACGTTATTAATTTCAAAATTAATATTTTAATAAATACGTTTGTTCTATAATATTTGAAGTATATTTTTATAAAAAAACAGAGATTTTTCAATCTGTATCTGTAATGATGAATCTTGTATATTTGAAAGAAATATAATAAACTGGTATAAAAAGTACAAACATTTCTCATTTTCTGTGAAATCATTTACTAAAAATATGTAAAAACATAAGCATTTGTAAGAGAAGAAAAAATAAGAGATTTTTTTTCAGTGATGGATTTTGTATATTTGAGTTTAGTTGCAGTTAAAAAGTATAAGAAACTGGCATAAAAATTACAAACATTTCTCATTTTCTCTGAAATCAATTACTAAAAATATTCTGTAATTAATTTAATTAACAAACATTACTTTTTTTTTCAATTCTACAAAACATTAGCATTTGTAATAGAAGAAATATAAGTAATTTTTTTCAATGTGTTTCTGTAATGATGATTTTTGTTTAAACCAATTTTGTTATTAAAAATTAAGAATCTATACTTCTATCAGCAACACAAAAAAAATGTACTTAATAATTATAATGAACATGTACAAACAACAACAGTTTTTTTCATAGAATCTCTGTAATTACAAATATTTATATTTATGTGCAAATATTTCTACATTTTTTCATTAATTCAATTTGAATAAGTTCAGCAAAATTTGGAAATATCTAATTAGAAAAAGATGCAACATGTTAACTTTTATATTTATTAATTTAATTAGAAGTAAATGAAACTTATGTATAAATGAAATAATATAATTTTAGTATGTATAGAATTCTTGATTTGTAACATATGCTTCTTTGATGTAACTTAACAATATTTTCTTCATTATTCATTTTTGTTATTATCAAAGTTATTAGTTTCAAAATTAATATTTTAATAAATACGTTTGTTCTATAATATTTTAAGTACATTTTTACTTATGCACTTTGTATAGATTGTGTAATTATTTTCATTTTTTTTTTTGTTATAATTTTGAAGATTTTTAATCGTAAATTAAAATATTTTTATTTTATAAATATTACTAAATTTAAAAAATATAAATAATTTTATTATTTACTAAGATTTGATGTTTTTCATTATATGAAAATTAAGATTATAGATAATCTCAGCGTATGTTTAAGATGTATGTGTTGTTCTCGGATTTGCGCTGAATGTATTTAATTAGTTAAGGGTGGTGAATATAAAGGGGATGTAATGGTTAGAAATAATAGTTTCCTATTAGTATCCCGAAAACGCAATATAAACTATTAATGTTGGGTTAAGTTAATGCAGTTTTAATCCATTTCTGTGATGTCTGTGCGGAGCCTCTGGGCTAGGAGAGTACATCTAATGATAAAATACTAGCGAGGTCCTGTATAGATACATATGCGAGCAACGGACCACAACGAATCCTTTGCGAAGAGATCGAGCATCGCGACGCCCTCGATCCAACTGGACAACTGGAAGGCCCGTTAGCACGTATCGGAAGGACAATTAGAAGTAATGAAGATTACGGCCGGCCTTAGCATGATCTATGGCTGCACTCTCTCTCCTTTTCCGTGTTCTGTTCGGAGGATGGAGGAGGCGGCAGCGTTTGGAGGCGGCGGTGTCTGCCCTGCTCATACGTTTCAAAATAAAACAGCCCTCCCCCTCTCATTTTATTAGGAAATATTGGACGTGCACGCGGCGGAATTGCGTTATTGAAATGCTTCTTCGTCGCCGCCGCCGCCTCCGAAGCAACCGCCTCTTCCCTCGACGAAATCCCGCTGTTTTTTTTAAAGTGTATACGTTTCTTTAAAATTTTTATTGCGAATAAACCTTAATAACGAGGAATAACATACATACGTATATACGTAATATAACGTATTTCCTCTTTCTTAATTTAACACACTTTATGGCGTATTAAACCTTGGACCCACTAAATCACTCCCAATGAAAATGTATTTCCTCTCTTCCACATATTATCTTTTTTTTATATTACTTTTTTTTCACCCTCACAAATTTCGTCCATATTTAAATACATCTGTATATTGGATATGAGATATTGCAATATACCCTTATTTTTTTCGTCCTGTTATTGCATATTCCTTTTTTTATTATATTTGTTAACTGTTTCATGAAAAGTATTCAATTAAATCTTCTATCGCATTCAGAAAATATAGTAAAATATTTAAAAACTTTAACAGATTAATTAAATTACAGAATTTACATGAGATTTACAGATATATAATATACAGATTTACATTATATTATTTAAAAAAAATCAATACGAAACAGTTAATTTTTAAAATGAGATCGTAAAAAAAATAGTAGGAATTGTTTCTATTTTATTACTCATCGAAATCATGTGACACGTGCAAACGTTTGTAGGATAATTAATGAAAACCCATTAATTAAATTTATGTTCGTTGGTTCTGTTTCCTTTTTATTGTTATTATTATCGTCGTTGCCGTTGTTCTTCGTATTATTTGTACAAAAGAAACTTTCTCTCGCCGAGGTAAGACAAATAAATCACGAAACGTTCGACGTCGGAAGAAAGTGGGACTTCTGCAATATTTTGAAGATTAGCGCAATTAATAATTCGAATAAACAATATTCCTTGTAATAATTTTAATGAAGCAATTGTTTCAATGAAACAAGATTTAAGAAATTTTTGTTTTAAATACTTTTTCTAAAATCTATCGTGGTCTAAATTTAATTATTTGAATATTTAAGGAATTTGATTTTAATGATCTACGGTAATAAGTATACTTGTTTATATTTACATTTTTGTAATACATATAATATAATAGATCAAAAAAATTTATATTAAAGCTGGATATTTGAGAAATCTAACAATTATAAAATGTGGTTATTGTTTTTGTGATTTTTTCGAAAAGTATAATACATAGAAAGGATCAAAAAGTTGCAAATTAAACCTGAATATATTAGGAATGAAACATGTATAATAATATAATTGTGTATATATTAGTTCGGTTTAAATTTGCAATCAAAATTGTAGTAATGTCAAATTGTCTCTTAAAAATCAGTCTCTACATTTTTGTAATTTTCTAGAAAACCATAATACGTAGAATAGATCCAAAATATGCATATTAAAGATGGATATAAGAGGAATGTAACAAATACAAAATGATATTTGTGCTTATATGTGTTATGCTGTAATTTGTAATTAAAATTGAAATATATATGTTACAAAAAAGAAACAAACTATTTACATTTTTGTTATTTTTTCGAAAAGTATAATACATAGAATAAAAACAAAAAAATAAATATAAAAGCTGAATATTTATATAATTTAATGAATATAAAATAATATTTAAATTATACTTCTTCACAATTTCGTTTTTTGTTTTGTGAAAACCATAAAAGATGGAATATATTTAAAACATGCATTTGATAATTGTGTGATGAATGAAATGAATGATAATTGAATATTTAGGTTCTAGGCTATGATGTAAGGTCAAAATTACTCCCTTACAAATTTTCTGTTTTTTTATGAAAACTTTAATACATAGAATTAATCCAAAAAATGCATATGAAAGCTGAATATGTACGGTATTTAAAGAGTATAAAATAATATTTCTGTCTGTATCCATTCAAAAGTAATTTACAATCAAATATGAAGTAATTTCAAATTATTCCTAAAAATTAGTCTCTTTATAATTTTGATTTTTTTAATGGAATATATCAAAAATATGCATATGAAACCTGTATATGATAATTAGATAATGATGTAAAATAAATTTACTACCCAAAAAGTAAGTATTTTTACATTTTTATGATTTCCTTGTAAACTATAATATGTAGAATGTTTCCAAAAGATGCTTATTAAAGTTGAAGATGTGTGGAATGTAACGATTGGTAATTATATGTTTGGGTGTAGTTTTTAAGTAAATATATAAGTAAATAAACGTTGGGATGTTCGTTTTTAATTGGAGAATATTTTTGTAGCAATTTGGGCGTTGATCTTGATTCATCTTTCGTGTAATATTTACGTTTATTTTCGTTGTTGCTGCAATCGAAGCGGTTCTTTCAATGTGGAAGTAAGTATATAATGCAGACTGCGTACGTGAAATATCGTTCTAGTTCTGAACAAAAGGTAAGCAGCGAAAAGTGCACGCGGCGGGGGTAATAAAGTCTGTAATAAAGTATAATTAAAAGGAATTATTTTTAAGATGGCGAGAGCACCCCGAGCTCGAACGTATACGATTCGTTATTTTGATTTATCAGAATAATTATTTAATAATGTACACTTAAGTCAGCGGACCGGCCCAGGGGCGGACGTCAGCCGTCAGCCGCGAACACCACGAATCATGTTGGGCCGCTGCACTAAAGCGTATGCTAATTCCCCTATTATATTCAGTGCTATATGGCCTTTATTAGTTCGGACAGTTCTGGTCGGTCGGCCGAGAGCTCCGTCCTCTTTCTGGACGCGCCCGAAGACGAGGAGAACAGCCTAGGTGCAGGGCCGAGGTGAGAACCGATTATACACCCACGAACCACACAGTAATTGTCTGTCTGTATATGTGCATTTCTATCTACGTATACGTATACGTGTGCACTTGTGTGAGGAGAGCGCGTTCGTGATGGTACCTCGCCAGCAGTACCTCGAAGCCTCGGGCCCTCCAGTGGTCCCAACCAAACAACATCCCAACAACCATTACAACCGATCCAATCAAATCATCATCGATTCCGATCTGACGTGACCCGACGAGCCTTCCACAAACACCACCTTATTTTCTATCATTACCCTCAAACCTTTCAACTATGACATTCCAATATATTACAACCATACCATGTTTCTTACAACATAATACAATTCATGATACAAATATAAAAACAAACACTCTCTCTGTCCGAAAATAAGAGTCCCATTTGAAAAATTAGGTTTTTAAAACTTTAATCTTTGTATCAGGATGAATCAATGTAAAATTGTGTAGCAGTATACTATGAAATAAGTTTATGTAATAATATATGTGAAAATTATTTCATTTTTGTAATCAAATCACTATAATTCACTTTTTCATTGAAAATATTGGTGAAATTTAATAAACATTTCAGGGCAACTCAACTCAATATATGATTTTAATCACGTCATCCGTGTGTCTACTTTAAAAATATTACTGTATATGTGACATTTGCACAAACAAATTAAGACAACATTATTAAATTCTTTAGATTTTTTTTTAAATTCAATATTGAATCAATGAAAATACAACAAAAAAAATATAGAAGTACGTCAATAGACTTTTGTTTATTGTTAATTTTAGTAATGTTAAAAAAAGAAGTTATGATAACAAATGTTTATTATTGTTTTCATAGCTTCTCATATTTTATGTGTTTTAAAAGAAATTCAAAGAAAAAATTTAGTTTAACTATGTTCAGGTAACAAAGGGTTAATTGAAATTAAAGTGATTCAAAAACCACTTGATCATAATGAATATACCATAATTAGACAATACTTTTCTAACGTTGCAAAGTTATATGGATTGTGTTTTGAGGTAAAATAGGACGAATAGTTATGAAATACTTCATTTTAAAAAGGTAAATCTAAGAGAATCCAACTTGCTAATATCTTTAAAATGAAACACTGACAATATTCCTTCAAAATGAATATATTAACTAATTATGTAAGTAATCAAGTTTTGGATTTTATGCAATGAAAGATTAATAAAACTATCATTTTGGTTGTTTTTAAAGTCTTTACTCTTGAATAACACTGTTAAATTATTTTCGGATAAATTTTATGTAAAATGGGTCATTTTGTAAAATGTCATTCGTCTAGTAACAAAATATCTTTGCTTAATCTAACAGATAATAACTAAACAAAGCAGATAAAGTAATGTACAAACACAATTCGAATAGTTGAAATTCGGTTTCCGAACAAAGTAACTGCAATTTCTGTACCCGAATAAAAATCAATAATATATAAAATGCAATTCAATATTTTTCTATAAATTTGAAACAAAAATGTTCTATGTTTTCATTCCAAATTTACATATTTATAAATGAAGAATAAACTGTAATTTAAACATAGAAAATCAAGGCAATGTGCATTAATCCTTACTGTCTAATAACATTATTAAATTATTTTCGGATAATTTTTTATCTAAAATGGATCATTTTGTAAAATGTCATTCGTCTAATAACTAAATATCTTCGCTCTTGATTTATATAACAGACACTAACTTGACAAAGCAGATAAAGAAATGTACAAATACAATTCGAATAGTTGAAATTCAGTTTTCGAACAAAATAACTGCAATTTCTGTACCCGAATAAAAAATCAATAATATATAAAATGCAATTCAATATTTTTCTATAAATTTGAAACAAAAATGTTCTATGTTTTCATTCCAAATTTACATATTTATAAATGAAGAATAGACTGTAATTTAAACATAGAAAATCAAGGCAATATGCATTGATCCTTACAGTCGAATAACATTGTTAAATTATTTTCGGATAATTTTTTATGCAAAATGGGTCATTTTGTAAAATGTCATTCGTCTAGTAACAAAATATATTTGCTTTATCTAACAGACAATAACTTAACAAAACAGATAAAGTAATGTACAAAGCAGTTAAAGTAATGTATAAACACAATTCGAATAGTTGAAATTCGGTTTCCGAACAAAATAACTGCAATTTCTGTATCCGAACAAAAAATTAAGAATATATAAAATACAATTCAATATTTAAAAAATTCTGAAAAAAAATGTGTTTTTGAATGATTTTTCTATAAAATTGAAACAAAAATGTTGTATTTTTATCATTCCAAATTTACATATTTATAAATGAAGAATAATTTGTAATTTAAACATAGAAAATCCCAATAAAAAATTGAAAAAATTATAAGAAAACTATAATAGATGTCGCCACAGAAAAATCCAATACATTTTTTATGCAACGGTTCATTGTTGATTTTAATGACTGAGTCACCGTTCAATCACCCCTCCACGCGCATCCACCCCGATCGAAAAATGAAAAAACTAATCTCGTTACGGCCTTTATAAATCGGTAATGGAATTATTGTATGCGTTTCGAAACCCGAATCAATACAATTTTCCAAATGCATTTCAAAATTCATTACAGCACATTTTATTTTTTTATTACATAACACACCACCACTCAAATCTGACATAAAATCATTGACCGCATTCTATTTTATATTTCCTATTATATAGATTTAGAATAATTATTCTTTCTACCAATAATTTCATAGTTTTTCAAACTTGGATTTGTGTAAACAAAATCTAATATACGATTTTAATCATGTCATCTTTGTCTCTACTTTAGAAATATTACTGAATATGTGACATTTGTACAAACAAATCAAGACAACATTACTAAATTCTTTATATATTTACTATAGTTTTTTTTTTAAATTCAATTTTGAATCAATGAAAATACAAGATTGTATAGAAGTACGTCAATTTTAGTAATGTTAAAAAAAATAAGTTATGTTTATTATTGTTTTCATAGCTTCTCATATTGATTATGAATGTTGTTGTACTTATGGAATTTGATTGAGGAGAAGAGAACAAAGGATCAATTAAAAGTCGCACCAAAGTATGTCAAGCGGTAATCATCGACGTGTAATTGTTTTCGCTTTGAAAGAAGAAACTTAATGATTAATTGGGCGACTCGCTCGAACGTATCTCTCTCTTCGGTTCCCGCTCCGTCGCGGATAATACGAAAATAGGTTGCTTATGCAAATGGGTTTTTAATGAAATAATAACAAGAGTTTCCGCGTCGAGCCGTAAGTGTGAATGAAGAATGAAGAAGGAGCGAGTGAGTGAGAGATGATAAATGATGTCGCACGGAATTAATGAAAGCTCCAATTTAAACTGATTTGGAACCGCTGCTTGTGTGTGTGAGAGTTTGAGCGTGTATTAAGTTTAAGTGCGTGTAAGAGAAAGAGAGAAAGGATGAAAGAATGAGAGGGGGGCCAGCATAATTGTATAAAATTATGCTACAAAACTACACAAGATCAAGAACTACGGAATAATTATTACATCGAGATTCGAGATTATAATTATAGTGTTCGCGGGTACAGTCCGTCAGGTGAGTAATGGCGTGGAAAGGGGTTGAGGTTGAGCGAGAGTTCTGGTTTCGGCGATGGTTTTGTGGTACTACCTCCACACATCGTCGTACTACCACTACCACCACCAGCAGCAGCAGCAGCAGTACCATCAGAGAGTAACGAGAAGAGCGACTGTATCGAAGGTGATACTACTAGACCTAGCCTAAAGCGGATTCACGGATACAACTCAAATTATATACAGATTTTATCCGCGATCATTAAGATTATTAAGGGCGGCGCGACCAGTCAGCCAGGTATTGTTCGGCTTGATGTATCGGCCATATGTTTGTTTGTCTGTCCGCAATCTACTAATGTATACGACATACCTCGACGTGATGCCTTGATTGTTTTAATATTAGTAATACGTCGATCACTATCTATATTAAATCAATACACAAAACGCCATCACGATATTAAATTAGATTTGTTTACCTTGTGAATATATATATACATGTATATATAGATGAGCGAATCCGGGATTAGAACCGTAACTTCAATAATAATAATCAACCTAATGCCGTCCTCATTAAACGCTTTTTATACGAACTCTATCTGAAACATTACGATAATTACATTCGTAACCGACGATGAATATTTTACTCATACAATGTTACATGCACACAACTCAAATTTTACCATTAAATAATACAATGTTCCATTACAAATATCTAACAATTGGGTCAAATCCATTAACACCTATGACTCGATTAACACGGTGGTTGGGGAATGTCCTAGGAATAACGTGTAAAACCGTGTAAATCGACAGTATCCAAAAAAAAAACGAATAGGATTGATTATTTTCAACATTTGTTTTTTAATTTAATTTTTATTAAACCGTGTAAAAGCGATAACATTGAAAGAAACTATCGTGTAAAAGGAGAGATAGGTTATTTTCAACATTTATTATTTAATTTATTTTTTTTTAAGTGAAAACGTTTAAAAAATACCGTGTAAATCGAGGGATAGGTTATTTTTAACATTTATATTTTATGAAATCGTGTAAAAGCGAAAACGTTTAAACAACGTGTAAACGGAGGCATAGGTTGTTTTCAACATTTATTTTTTAATCGTGTAAAAGTGAAAACGTTCAAAAAAAATACCGTGTAAAACGAGTGATAAGTGATTTTAACAATTATTTATTTTTTTTAATCGTGTAAAAGTAAAAACCTTTAAAAAATACCGTGTAAAACGAGAGATAGGTGATTTTTAACATTTATTTTTTATTAAACCGTGTAAAAGCAAAAACGTTTAAAGAACGTGTAAAAAGAGGCATAGGTTGTTTTATTTTTTAATCGTGTAAAAATGAAAACGTTTTAAAAATACCGTGTAAAACGAGATATAGGTGATTTTTAACATTTATTTTTTATTAAACCGTGTAAAAGTGGAAAACTTGTAAAGAAAGTACCTTGTAAAACGAGGGATTGGTGTATTTATAGTTTATTTTTATAATAACTTTCATTTCAATTTATTTAAATCATTTTTTAGGAAATTAGATTTATTTCATAAACTTTCGAAATCTATTTTATAAACTAGGAATTTTTCAATAAAATGAAGTAACTTTAAATTATTTAATTAATTTGGTTTGAAAGTTAAAATGTTTTTTTTTTTCATTATTTTCAGATTTAATAATTACTTTCTAATTGTTATATAGTAAATATTGTAAATTATAGTAAAGTTTATGATTTTCTCTATATTGTAATATTTTTGTTTGAAGTTTCATGTATATAAACATTTATTTTAATTTAGATTTTAAAACATTCTTAAAAGAATTTTTTTCGTGATTTATTATTAAAAAATTTTGTAAACACAAGAGAAATGTTGCAATCTTTTAGAATCTATAAAATTTACTATTTATTATGAACCAAAACTTGTAAAGTATTTCATAAAATTGCTGTAAAAAATTTGACATATTTGATGTTGTCCAAATGTTTACAGTTGAAATTGTATAAAAAAATGTTCATATTAAAAAAAATAGTTTCTGTTGAAAGTTTAATTTCAAAACTTCATTGTTTGTGAATTTATTTTCATTAGATATTTTCTAATAGAATCTGAACATTACAAATATAAATTATTTTGAACTGAGCACGAATATTTCACAATCTTACCAAACTATTTAAATGGTAAGTAAATTTTGTTTTTCATCTTGTTTCAGAAATATTTGATTTATTATAAATTTAATCAAGGTACTCGAAAAAACTTATATTCTCAATAGTAATCATATCTGATTTACCTTGTATTCAAATTTAATTTAATTAGAAAGTTTTCAAAAATATCAAATTAATTGATAAATTAAGCTATAATAAATAATATTGAATAAAACAATAGAGAAAATAAAACGAATATTTACCTAATCTTCATAAATATTCATGAAACGTGCCTCTCCGTTGGAAATTTTTGCATGACACTGAAAACGGAGATGATCACTTATAAATCTATAAATTATTCCGGAATTTACGAACTTAAATTAATTTTAATTGAATTGACCATTATAAACGACTACCAGGAACATTACCCATTGTATTGAATATTGCTCATGCAATGTTCCAAGTATTAACAAAATTCTATAGAAAAAATCATTTACCCAAACCCAAAACTTGTTGTTTATTTGTTATGTGAAATCAACTTAAGTTTAATTATTTAAAATTTGTTAACGATTGTAGATAATAAAAAGCTTTGATTTTGTAAATTTGGTACAAAAAAAAACGAAATTTTTGAAATCATAAACCTTCAAACAGGTTTAATACAAAAATTGTAAACTGTCACAACTTTTAAAATTTAATTAATTAACTTTTTTTATATAATAAAACAATCGTTGCATAATGATTATTGGTGGATTCTTAAAATAAGTTTTATTACTGCTTTAAAATGTATACATTTCTTGTGCTATCACAGACAAAATCAATACTGAAAATTGACTTTAATATCAGTGATGTAATAAGTATGTATCATCATTTGCAAAACTTTATGCCCAGAAGCAATGATGATGGAACGACCAGATGCGAAGGGATCAGATGGATGATCGACAATATTAGGAAGACTAGTTGATGGTTGCAATTTGCACGTGCGGTAATTGCGGAAAAAGGGAAAACATACTGAGCCGAATGACGACGAATTATTATTATCAAATCTAATCACGCGATCATCCTCGCACGTCCATTAAGATGACGACGTCAGTTTCGAAATTAACGTCGACCAGAGAACAGATCTCACTCACTATTACACTCCACCTAATCATGTAGATTATTCAGTAACGACATCATAATCCAATTCTTCCTTTAATACGTGAATTATGCAAACACCGCACGTAAATACACAGGAATACTGCACTGTTTTCAGTTTTATTTCATACATGCCTTTATTACATATGAATATAAATGAATCAGGATAACATTTTCTTAGCAGCAAACTTTGTAACTGAAAAATGAACAACTATTACTTTCAAACGATATTATTATTTTTGTTGTTGTTGTATTGTGAAAATTACATAATTTTATAAAAATGTTTAATAATTTTCATTCCTCAACAAAAATATATTGTGTATAATTTGGGAAATATTTAAAATTGCCTTGCATAGTCCTGATTACGTCAATATCCCGGACTATTTAAAACCAGACTAATTGAGAAACTAATAAACCGCACAAAGGAAGACTTGACTGTGAGAAAAAATCGATCATTTAAGTACAAAAATAATAATTGTGGGTACTAAATTTTTAGAATTTATTTTGAAATATTCAATTAAGAATTCGGACTGATCAAAGCAACTGAAAGAGCGTATGCAATGCCTCGTATAGTCCTGATTACGTCAATATCCCGGATTGTTTGAAACCGGACTAATCGAGGAACAAATAAACCGCACGAAAAAAGACTTGACTGTGAGAAAAAAATTGATCATTTAAGTACAAAAATAGTAATTGTGGGTACTAAATTTTTAGAATTTATTTTGAAATATTCAATAAAGAATCCGGACTTATCGAAGCAACTGAAAGAGCGTATGCAATGCATCGCATAGTCCTGATTACGTCAATATCCCAGACTGTTTAAAACCGGACTAATAGAGGAACTAATAAACAGCACAAAAAAAGACTTGACTGCGAGAAAAAAATCGATCATTTAAGTACAAAAATAATAATTGTGGGTACTAAATTATTAGAATTTATTTTGAAATATTCAATAAAGAATCCGGACTTATCGAAGTAACTGAAAGAGCGTATGCAA
The DNA here is from genome assembly GCF_001412225.1 of Nicrophorus vespilloides. Lineage (NCBI taxonomy): Eukaryota > Metazoa > Arthropoda > Insecta > Coleoptera > Silphidae > Nicrophorus > Nicrophorus vespilloides. The sequence goes on from NW_017095787.1 coordinate 62,468, forward strand.
TGCCTCGCATAGTCCTGATTACGTCAATATCCCGGATTGTTTGAAACCGGACTAATCGAGGAATTAATAAACCGCACAAAAAAAATCGTTCATTTAAGTTTAAAAAAATAATTGTGGTTATTTTATTTTGAAATATTCAATAAAACAATCCGGACTGATTGAAGCAACTGAAAGAGCGTATGCAAATAAAACAATAATATTTGTACTTTCTTTGTTCTTTTCCTTCACTATCAACATTTTTGATGTGCAATTAAAATTTGTATAGAAGGATTAAAGAAATGGCTCAAAGGAAGATGATAATCTCCAATCGAATATTGAGATTAACTTATCTTTCTTTACATTAACTTTTTTTTCGATTTCTTTGTCTGTATAATGAAGAAATGATGTAAGAAGGTGCAATTTCAATTTGTGTAGAAGGATGAAAGAAAGGACTCGAAGGAAGTAGGAAAAGAGAACGAGCAGGGAAAAAAAACGACGATAGAAAAACACGGACAGACACCGAGCGAGGTAAATATTTATGAGTTTTGGCCTGAGGCCGATTATTAAAAGTGTATTGTTTTATTACGTAAACAAGCGTTGAGGGGGGTGGAAACGGTCGAAATTATGCGTCAGAACAGGGCGCAGTGTATGTACTTTATATATATATATATATGTATATATGAATATACGTGTGTGTGTATGTGTGTGTATGCATACATAAAACTCGGTTGCGTTCCATACAAAACGCTTTAATGTAAATCACGTAATTATTTTAATTGGTGTTTGTATTAACGAGTAACTTATTTGCATTTATGCATAATTCATACTGTTTTATTAATACGAAATCGTATGTCGAAGCCGCCCACGCGGCCGTCCCGAAATACGCGTATTTTCCGGAAAAATCCGTTTTAAATATTATTATATACATTCCTTTTTATTCTGGTAACTAAAAGTGTGGGGTGGTTGGAGGAGAGACTTAGAAAGGGCACGAGTTTGCTGCATAAAAGGAGGTCGGTTTATTTTCGTTCGGTTTCGAGAACAAAGCTAAACTACTACCAGTAACTACCATTTAGAATGTTAATTAATGTCAGGCCATTAATAATTATGGACTCGCATTTGCATAATTATATTGTGATATTTACTGTGCGCGATTTGTTTGAGTAAAATTTATTATCTCCGAGCCAAAGATTTATGGTGCACGCGTTTCGAATCTTTTTTTTTGCCTATTCCTAGTTTATTTTTTGTACTAACGTGCGTTTCGCAATAGATTTAGCAAAATTATTAAATTTCTATTATTTATTTAAAAAAAAACTTTATATTAGAGCGAGTTCTGATCTTCATATATTTAAAGATTGACAGTCCGTTATTAATTGTCAAATTTTCAGTCTTTCTTAGAATAACATATCTTTAGTTAAGCTGATGCCTCCTTTTTTTGTTCTAACATGCGTTTCGCAATACATGTAACAAACTTATTCATTTTCTATCATTTATTTAATAAAAAAAACTTTATGTATTGAAATTTATAATAAAACGAATTCTGGTCTTCATATAATTAAAACAGTAACAGTCCGTCAATTGATTGTCAAATTGACAGTCTTTATTAGAATAACAAATCTTTTGACAGCCGAAGTCACCTTTTTTTGTACTTTTGTACTTTATATTGTTCAAATTTGTATTAGAGCGACTTCTGATCTTCAGATATTTAAAAATTGACAATCCGTCATTAATTGTCAAATTGACAGTTTTTAATAGTATATCATATATTTTGTCAGTTAGGCTATATATATTCAGTGCTGAGTCTACTTTTTTTTTTGTTATAACTTATTCAAATTCTATCATTTATTTAATGAAAAAAAACTTTATGTATTGAAATTTATAATAAAACAAATTCTGGTCTTCATTTAATTAAAAATTGGCAGTCTGTCATTGATTGTCAAATTGACAGTCTATATTAGAATTAAAAAAAAATTGACACCATTTTTGTACTTTATATTGTTCAAATTTATATTAGAGCGACTTCTGATCTTCAAATATTTGAAAATTGACAGTCCCTCATTAATTGTCAAATTGACAGTCTTTATTAAAATGACATTTCTTTGACAGTTACGCAATATATAAATTGACAGTTCGTCATTGATTGTCAAATTGACAGTTTTTATTAAAATATCAAATTTTTTGACAGTTAATAAATTTTCAGGGCTGGTGTCTAATTTTTTTCATTGTTCTAACGTACGTTTCGCAATTGTAACAAAATTAATAAATTTCTATTCATTATTTATTAAAAAACTTTAGATTAATCAAATTTATATTAAAACGTGTTCTGGATCTATATATTTTTAAAAATTGACAGTCCGTCATTAATTGTCAAAGTGACAGTTTTTATTAAAATAACAAATATTTTGACAGTTAATATACATTCAGAGCTGATGTAACAAAATTTTATTATTTATTTATAAAAAAAAAACCTTCAGATTATTTAAATTTACATTACAGTGAGTTCTGATGTTCATATATTTACAGATTGACAGTCTGTCATTAATTATCAAATTAACAGTCTTTATTAGAACAACAAATCATTTGACAGTTAAGCAATTTGTGTTCAAGATAATACTTGGATGGAGATAACCATTTGTCAAATTGACAAAATTTATACAATAACAAATATTTTGACAGTTAAGTATGTTCCGGATAATACTTAGATGGTAAATTTGTCAGATTGAAAAGTTTAGTCATACATTTAGTCATATTCAGATAAAAAAGATGCACGACAAGTTCAAAATAACAAACAAATCTTTTGAAAGTTAAGCAATTTATGTCCAAGATAAGACTTAGATGAGAATAATCAATTGTCAAATAGACACATTTTATTACAATAACAAATCCTTTGACAGTTAAGATATGTTCAGGATAATACTATATTAACAATTTGACAGTTAAACAATATGTGTTCGTGACAATTCGCAATTCGATTTTGAATCGAAATCTTTTCGTGACCCAATAAAAAGTGTTTAAATGTGAATCAGATGAGCGACGTTTTTGTGCCCAAATAATATTGAGAAAGCTTCACAACTTTACTAAAATAAAATTGTAATAGAAACACTATTACTAATACTTATTTGAATAACAAGTCTTAATACTTTGGATTATCATAATAGACACTATTACTAAATACGTAGAGGTAGTCGATGACTAATCAGGATGAACAACACCGAACAATTGCTGAATACATTTGCATTAAATCATTTCATAATTTATTTATGATTTATATACCAAAATATTAATTATTCAAAAACCCAAAATTCCATCACTGAATTAATCATAAAAAAAGTATGTTTATTAGTACTAATTCCTCGTAACACATATTCGTTGAATATTACATTTTGATATCTTCATATTAAATATTTTCTTAATGAAAAGTTATTATAACTTAAAAAAGTTATAAAAATCAATAGTTTTAGTTGTAAGTAATCAACTGTATAAATTTACTTATTTATTTAGACAGTTTTATCTATACTTTTAAATCTTCAATTAAAAAGAATGGTGTAATTTGATTCCAGAAAGGCGCGAAATTCGGATGAAAAAAAGAGAGAATTTAATTTCAACGCAATTAAAATCGAGCCGTTTAATGGCCCATAAATAACGTTTCCATCGATAAATAACGTTTCTTAAAGGAATACGGAAATTCAATTAATTAAAACGGAATTCCGAACTAATTTTTACATTTTTTCACGATCTTGAGAAATCTATATTTTTTTATTATCAATTTACTAAATAAAAATTTAATGACACAAATGTTTGATATTATTTACATCTTTTGATATTAGTACAAAATATAATTTAATATTAATTTATAGTAAAAATTAATAAATTTCATCTTTCGATGCTTTTTTTGAATTTATAAAACAAATTTCGGTACAAAATTGTCAAAAGATATAAATTTTGATGATTTGGTCAAATATTTTTTAATATAACTATTTCGATATAAAATCGTCAAAAGATATAAATTTTGATGATTTTGTAAAAGATAAAAAAAATTAAATTAATTGATTTGAAAAATTGGTCATTAAAAAATTAAAGCAAATACGAATATTCAATTAATGCAACTAATTTTCACGTTTAGAAATTTTTGGAAAAAATATAAATAATTAATTTAATATCAATTTGTATTCAAATTACATAATTTGTATATGTAATTTCCAAAAGAAATATGAGAGATAAAAAAAGGGCACGCGTCGGGTAATTAAAATTTCAATTAAAGCTGTGAGAAGGGGAGAAACATATAATGTCTGTGTATTTTTTTTTGTTCTTCTCTGTTTTCGTTGGTAAATCGAATCGACATGGACAATGTACGAAGAGAGTGTTTCCGAGACGTGTTTAATTGTCGATGTAAATTATAGACAGTTAAACACTTATGGAAATGTAAAATGCATATAAATTATCTGATTATTATCTGGAACTCGCATCCTCTGCGCGCTCGCAAGTTAAGGACAAAGAAGAGGACGACGAAGAGTGTACAGCAAAAAGAAAAGAAACAACGACGGAAAGAAAGAAGTAAAAGAAAAAGGAGGAGAGAAATATTAGCATATCCCGAAATTACACGGCTCAAATTAACTTTTTTGGTAAATTGCCTCCTCCACCTCCTCTTCACTTTCCTCCTTTATTATTTCCTTCTGAGGGTTCATAATTGCCCTCAGTTACATGCAAAAATAACACTTAAATCTCATTAGCTCCGGGAATTCCTTTCCGGCCTCTTCATCCAAACGGATTGAGAGAATGAATCGACCTAAGTGAATCATATTTAAGTAATTACAAAGAAAATTTATTCATTTATTCCATCATGTTTCCTACGGCTTTTACAAATATTTGGATAGACCATGTTACAAATATCTTTTTTATTACTATTATTTCATAACCGGTGACAATCCCGACAGTATTAAAATCCCGACAACCATAATCTAGACAGAAGTTTATTAGTTATTAACGATAAATAACAACAATTAATAATCTAATTGTATTTTAGATTATGTTTATTATGAATAAGTCTATATCAAATAGTAAAAGATACTGTCTGGATTATGGTTGTCGGGATTTTGATACTGTTGAGATTTTGAACGTTGGAATTTCGTTATAGTTGTGAAATTAGTAATTAATTGTTGAGTCGTAGTATTTCGTCCAATCGATTAATGTAAATGTAATGATAAAAATTAATTGGTGGTCGTAAATTGTTCGGTTAAGATTTAACGAGCGAACTCTTTCTTCATCTCTTCGGGTCGCGTCGCGCGTTAAGTAAAGGCAGTAAAGTCGAATATGTGTAACGAATAAAGAGAGTCCTCTAAACAAGTTCCCCGAAGGCGAAAATAAATTAGGGCCGAACGGGATGAAAGGAGAAGAAGTAGAAGTAGAAGAAGAAAAAAAAGGGCACAGGTGTCGGAAGAATTCCCGACGACGAATTTCCCTTCTTTTTTTTCTCTCGTTCTTTTGGTGTCGCTACACCACTTTACTGTACGAGATGAATTTATTTCTTATTTACTAGAAAACCAACCGCATTATCACCGTGTAAAATTATACGTTCATCCCCTGTTTTTTTTTTGTAAAAGGAAATCGAGCTTATCTACCTGGACGAATTTTTACTACTACCAGTTTTCCTCACGTTCGCCACATGGTTACTTCCACCATTATTATAATACGTCTCGAATGTGTGTGTTTTTTTTTTCTCTTCTCCTTCGATTTGTATAAATTATTAATATATTTTAATTTGGGCCGTCTTCTGGTTCGAGGGATAATTTATCTTGCGTGTCAGCTCCCTTAATTTATATCAAGTAGTGACAGAGAACAAAATCGCGTTAATTAATTTTCCTTTCACGAGAGAAAATATCAAGACGATTAATATTTGGTTGAGAATGAAACAAAAAATATATATATCCCGCAGTTTGCGGCTGCTGCGTTCCAAATTTGTCCGAAACATCCATGGACTATGATGGATAATTGACATAGGTTTATGAAATCGTCTCTAATGCATTTCAATTCGTTAACACTTTCAATGTTCTGCTACATTTTTCTTAACTGTGATTATTTATGAACATAAAAATTTGGTTTTCATACAATTGGATTTTCACATTATGTTAGATTTGAAGGACTTCTATCAATGTTATGATTTTTTCCTTCTGTGATTTCTTAAATTTGTTTGCAGTTGTTAATTTGACATAAGGACAAGAAAAATGGGCTTAGTTGGGAAGTGATATCGCCCTTCCAAATATAGCTCTGATCTTGTACCATCACATTATACCATTTGTTACGAAGTTTGAATGGTAAAACTTTAACTAATTATGATGACTTGCAATCATACCTGGTTCATTATTTTTGTTAATAGACTCAACTTTAACAAGAAAACAAGAAAAATGATCAGAATTAGTAAATCATGTTTCACTAAAACAATGCAAATCTTCACACATCTTTGGATTACTGGAAAACTATTAAAGCTTAGTCGAGAAGTGATTATACCATTTTTTACGAAGTTTGCAAAACTCTTTGAATGGTAAAACTTTTACTAATTATGATGACCTGCAATCACACTTGGTTCAGTCTTTACACTTTAACAGGAGAACAAGAAAAATGGTCATAATTGGTAAATGCAAATCTTCATACATCTTTTGTAACTACTGGAAAACTATTAGAGCTTAGTTGAGAAGTGATGTCACCATTCCTCATATAACTTTAATCTTACCATAAAATTATACCATATGTTACGAAGTTTGCAAAACTCTTTTAATGTTAAAACTTTCACTAATTATAATGACCTGCAATCACACTGGGTTCAATATTTTGCTAATAGATTCAACTTTAACAGGAGATCAAGAAAAATAGTCAGAATTGCTAAATGCAAATCTTCACACATCTTCACATAACCAGAGCTTAGTTGATAAGTGATGTCGCCATCCTCCATATAGTTCTGATCTTATACCATCAGATTATACCATGTGTTACGTAGTTTTTAAAACTCTTTGACTCATGTCGCGACCTTTCACTAATTATGTTGACCTGAAATCGAACTTGCTTCAGTTTTTTGCTAATAAAGACCAACAGTCTTATGAGCGTGAAATCATGAAGTTCCCAAACAGATGGACAAAAATGGAAAATATATAATTCATTTTATAATTTATAATTTTATTTCACACCAAAAAAACCGAAAGAATTTTCATTCCGATCCAATAATACATACTAAGTAGATGTTAACATCTAAATGCATATGGGAATGAATTTGAAAATACCAAAGCGTTTTCACAATAGAGTTCAAATGAGTTCAATACAATTAATTGTACTTAATTGTAAGTTTTTTTTTTTAATTTTCAATAGCGAGTTTCATGTATTTTTCTCTTTCATATATTGTTTTACAATTATTTATGTAATTATATAATTTTGCGTAAATATTTTGAATAAATTTCAACAACAACATTGTTAAAATATGTTGAATAATTTGTATTAAGTTATTGTAATAAAATTTATTAATTTTGATAAGAAAACTGTACAAGTCAAGTTTGTATAAAAATCTATTAAAATCCATTTAAAAACTGATTTGTTTCAATATTCTGGTATTTTTTTTCAAGATTTTTATTATTTTTATGTACGAAAATTTAGGATTAATTGTATTGTTTAATCTAAGTTAATTCAACTTTATTCATATTAAGTTAGTTTAGATTTGTTCGCTTTATCTGTATAAGGTTTTAAAAAAATCTCAATTAATACTACATAATCAAACATAAGAAATTTTCAGAACTTTCATTTACATTCAAATTTATGTAATAAGAAAACATTGAACATGTAAATTCAAATTCTTAATTTATAAATTTTAACACGAGGTTTTTCATAATTTACGTGTAAAATTAAAATTTGTTATCTTATTAATGAAATAATATTAGCATTTGATTAACACTCATTTATTCTAAATACTTTTCTGTTTTCAATAGGAACAAAAAAAAAGGTGTGAATTAACAATTTATTCATATAATACTGACCTCATACAAGAATCACGAGGGTCAAGGCTTTAATGATGAAATCTTTACTATACAAATAATCAATACCTCGCATAGTGCGGGTAATCGATTCTGCTAATATCACTATTTAAAACCGGACTAATCGAATAGATACAAAAAAATAATTTTGCGTACAAATTATTTAAAAATTTATTTTTTTGAAATTTTCAAATAAATTTCCTCATTTTTCCTAGTTTATTTCTAAAATTTCTTCTATTTATTATTGGAAATGTTATGTATTTTGTTTGTTTTTGTTTTTTTTTTCTTTGGTCAAAGATGAGAGAATTCTATATTATTTATCGAGCATCCATTGTTCTCTCCTCGAGCCATTTCCCATTGTTACAGTTAGATAGACCATCGAAAAACCAACTGTACTCGAGACGCTTTTTCCCATTCACGTGCAGCTCGAAAATGAATAAACTTAATCCTGGAATTGTGTTACGAAACCGATAAAGTATTTCTTTCCTATTCACAACATACACACAAATGTGTGGTGTTTCTTCTCGACATTAGAATAATATTCGTATAAAGAATGATGTACGTCGCATGAGAAATTGAATATTAATCCGACCCGAAAGTTATTTAGTATTCGAAACTTTTACGCCGTTAAAGTCCGTTTCAATTAATTAATATATGAATATTAATATGTTCGCTTTAAAAAAAAATTTTGAACAATATTTACAACCGTGTACATTTTTTAACTAATTTTTGTTTTGATTCTGTTTCAACATTCTTATTATAGATTTTTCTAAACTAGTTTGTGTAAACTAAATTCTGAATGTATTCTAATTAATGAAAACGACGTGTTGGAGCAGATTTTTATGGGAATGATAAATAGAGAAGAAATTTATGCAGATATTTATTCGTGTTTAATCGGTTTTTCTATTAATGTAATTGATTTTTTTATTACATTTATATTTTAATCAAAACACTCAATAAAATCGAATTTGAAATTTATTACTAACATTTTATTAAATTCATTAATATCAAAATTTATTATTTTGTAGAATTACTTCAAAATCTTCAGTATCTTTAATAAATGACTAAACTAGTCCATGCAGCTTTGTAAACTACGATTTAATGTAGAATACATTACAAAAAAAATAATAAAAACGCAGATTTTTATGGTAATAATAAATGGAGAAGATATCTTTGAAATTTATGCAGATATTCATTCGTGTTTAATTGCTTTTTCTTTTAATTTAATTGATTTTTTTATTACTTATATCAAAACACTCAGTAAAATAGAATTTAATTTCTTAAACATATTCACAACATCGTTTTTCAATTACTTTTAGATTATTGTTTACAATTTGAAATTTATTACTAAAAATGATTAAATTCATTAGGTTATTTAGTATATTTAGTTATTTTATACAGTTAATTAGAATAATACACTCATTAATTATTGATAATAATATTTTTTTTTTGAAAAAATTGAGTTGTTATTATTTGTTTCCTAATTTAATTAATTATTTTTTTTTTATTAATTTTTCTAACGCTGTACCTAATTTCACTATTATTGTTCAATAAAATTGATAGAAGTTGGTACAATTTACACAGAATATGGATACAGCATACAAATATATAGTTTTGTAAAATAATAACGTAAAAACAAAGTAAGTATTGAAAAAAAAGTATCATACAGTAAAATTTGTAATTAAAATCTTTTTTCATTAGTATTTTTTATAAGATTTCAGTGTAACTTATACCGGTGTGGTGTGGACGTAGCTTATATTTATGTAAATAATTAAAATGAAATTGGAGCTCTTTTTTTTTCATAATAAAATATGCAAAAAAATGTAATTAACATTTTTCTTGTTTATTTTTTTTATTTGGAAGTAGACAAATTGGAGTTTCACAGGATGGATACTTTTTTGTTAGTATTTTTTCATAATATATCATATCTACAGTTTTTCAAATGCTTGCATTTTATTAGAAATTTTATACACGTTTTATTAGGTCTACCAACTACATTTTACATGTTGTTAATATACAGTTGGTACTCCTTATTGTCACTTATAGCGAATGGTGTGGACGTAGCTTATATTTGTGTAAATAATTAAAATAAAATTTAAGCCTTTTTTCCTATTTATTTCAGCAAAAAATTGTAATTAATATATTTCTTGTTTAATTTTTTTTATTGGAAATAGACAATTGAAGATTTCACAGGATGAATACTTTTTCATTAGCATTTTTCATAACATTTCATTAACAAATTTACAAATGTTTGTAATTTATTAGAAAGTTCATACACATTTTATTAGATCTACCAACTACATTTTACATGTTATCAATATATAGTTGGTACTCCTTACTGTCACTTATAGCGAATGGTGTGGACGTAGATTATATTTATGTAAATAATGGAAATTTAATTGGAGCCCTTTTTCCATCAAAAAAATTGTAATTAATATTTTTTTTGTTGATTTTTTTTTTGATTGGAAGTAGACAATTGAGGATTTCACAGGATGGATACTTTTTCGTTAGCATTTTTCATAATATTTCATCAACAATTATGCAAATTCTTGATTTTTATTAGAAAGTTGAAACACGTTTTCTTGGGTCTACCAACTACATTTTACATGTTGTCATTATACGATTGGTACTCCTTACTGTCACTTATACCGAATGGAGCTCTTTCTCCCATATTAAAATCTGCAAAAAAATTGTAATTAATATATTTCATGTTTAATTTTTTTCTTTCAAGCAGACAATTGAGGGTTTCACAGGATGGATATTATTAACTTAAGAGTAAATCAAGGATGACCGTTAATGGAAGATTAATAAATAATTTACACGTGATATTAAAATAAGTCGATGCATTACATATAAATTACGCTTCAATAATTTTATGGTTTTATAGAAATATCCAACTTTTTTGTGTGTATATTCTCAGTATTCGTTTAAATCGTTCATCCATATACACTGAAGAACAAAAAAAAAACATGTACATGGTAAGGCTAACCCTGAAACGGTACGTGTCCTCATGTTTTGATCGCCTTTTTTACCTTCCAACGCTCGAACTAATTTATTCGTGTATATAATAAGAGCGGCGATCTCGAAAATTATAATTTTCCATATAGATTTTTTCGTGGAATGATGATGATTAAGAGAGTTTAAAATGAGAGAAATCAAAAGCAAAAAGAAAACAATGAGCGAGGGAAATAGAAAGAAGATTAGTCGATTATAATTCCCCCTTTTCGGTGCGGTGAGTCAATTAAAGTAATTAGTCCTTATTATAAATAAAAGGATGCTCTTTTTTCGGGCGCGAGTGGAGAGAGGTCCTGGATCGGAGTGAGCGAGCGATGTCTGCTTTAGTGTGTATGTGTCTATATTGTGTATAGTGAGATAGTAGGGTCAGACGGTCTGCTTAGCGAGACGCCACAAAATGAGATAATTACACCGTGGCCATTTAATTGCGGCCAAAATGAGTCCGTAATAACCGGTACTTTGGTACGGGCGGTGGAAACCACCTCATCGACCAACCACCAACCACCAAAAAACCATCACAGCAAGAGGAGAGACTAAAATCCGTGGCGGTACTCGCTCACAGGTACTGAATCTTTCGAAGGCTCCCAGCAATTAGAGCGGACTGCAATTATTTGTATGTGTTTAAAAGTCGCCGGGAATTAGTTTCTAGTCGGACACAAAGTAAGATGGGTACTAATTTAGGAAACAATGCGAGACGGAGGACGGACTCTCTGCGCCTCTCTTCAAAAGGGACCACCGAAAACGATCACACTTTCTCATTTCGCAAATCTTTTACAATCCTTCTGCCTTTCTTTGATGCCGCTGGTTCCGTCATCTTCCTTCTTCTTTTTTTTATACAATGATCAATGGCTTCCGCCGCATAAAAGGGTACTTTGTATTTAACCCATTCAATTTAAGAATTGAATTACTATCTACCTTTTCGTATTTATTTATATACATTTACCAAGAAAATTACCCAGTAAATGTAAAATAATATTCAATACAATCTGTGTTGAAAGAAGAAGCAGAAATATAAATTTACTTTATTTACTAATTTATGTACCTCGCAATGCGTTATTGAAAATTCCATTGGTATTAGTGTGATTTATCCTCATTATTAATATTGTAAAAAAAATAAATAACATTAGCAAAGAAAATAATGATTTTAACAATAACAAATGTCAACAAACCAACGCATGAATAATTGCTACATTTCCCAAACATCCAGCTTTCATTATGCATCTTTTTAATCCATTTAATCTATTATAATTTACAAGAACATCACTAAAATGTGAAAAGCAGTGTTAGATTTCATTTTTTCAACTTTGAACGCGAATTACAGCTAAATGGATGAAACCACAGCAATCGATACATTCCCCAAACATCCAGCTTTCATGTGCATCTTTTTCAATCAATTATAGCAGGGTTTTCCAAACTATGTTCGGCGGAACACTGGTGTTCCGCTAAAGGTTAGTAGGTGTTACGTGAAAACTTGGAATGAAGTAATTGCAAAATATATATATATATTTTTGCTCATTTTGTTTTAGGATTTACGAAGAGTTTCGTTGCAGGAAAAGTTTGGAAAACCCTGCATTACTGTATCTGAGAAAATACCTAAAATGTGAAAACACTGAGTAACTTAGTTTAAACTAATCTGAATTAACCTAAAATAGATGAATTAACCAAACTGAATCTTAACAAAATTAGTAACAAAACTATGAAATATTCAATTGAAAATCATCCTGTGAACATCAGTCGTCCACTCCGGAACGGACGGAATCGGTCCGTACAATGTGGAATTATGCAACGCGTTTTATTTCTATGTGGCAGGCTGCACATATCGTGCAACCTTCTTCACATGCCTCATTGATTGACGTGCCCCATCGATTCCGCATATAAATTTCTAATAACAATCCGCACCGGATAAATCCATAGCGCATAGATTCTGATTCTGATTTATGCGTTCCATTGCATTTTCCCAACATTTTTTTTCATCAATTTAAGAATTTTTGCAATATCCTTTAACACAATGACAATCAATATTCCGACAACCATAATCCCGACAGTTTTAGATTATTTCTTATTATTATGAATAAGTCTATATCAAATAATAAGTGTATCTGCATTTTGTTACTGTCGAGATTGTGAATGTGTCGGGATTATGGTTGTCGAGATTTCTATTTTTCTATTTACAAATCTATATTAGTCCAAAAGGCTATCAACCAAAGACTTTCTGCTCTACAATTATTAAATTGGGAAAAGTGCAATTGGAAACTGCTTTCAAATCTTTAAAAAAAAAAACGTGAATAAAATTATCCCGACAATCAAAATCCCGACAACTATAATCCAGCCAGTTTGTGTGTTTTAGATTATTTCTTATTGTTATGGTTTATTATGAATAAGTCTATATCAAATAATAAAAGATACTTTCTGCATTATGTTACTGTCGAGATTGTGAAACTGTCGGAATTATGGTTGTCGAGATTTTGGTTGTCGCGGTTTCGATTTTTGTATTTACAAATCTTTATTAGGCCAAGAGCTTATCAACCAAAGACCTTCTGCTCTACAATTTTTAAATTGGGAAAAGTGCAATAATTGAAAACTGCTTTAAAATCTTTAAAAACAAACGTGAATAAAATTATCCCGACAATCAAAATCCCGACAACCATAATCCCGCCAGTTTTTGTGTTTTAGATTATTTCTTATTGTTATGGTTTATTATGAATAAATCTATATCAAATAATAAAAGATACTCTCTGCATTTTGTTACTGTCGAGATTGTGAAACTGTCGGGAATATGGTTGTCGGGATTTTGCGACAGTATCCAAATCTTCTACTTAGGAAGTAAATTATTATTATTACAATGTGGGAATTGTGATTAGTAGTAGAGATATGTTTAAAATGATGATACTCTCTGCATTTTGTTATTGTCGAGATTGTGAAACTGTCGGAATTATGGTTGTCGGGATTTTAACTGTGTCGAGATTATGGTTGTCGCAATTCCTATTTTTGTATTTACAAATCTTTATTAGTTCAAAAGGCTATCAACCAAAGACTTTCTGCTCTACAATTATTAAATTGGGAAAAGTGCTATAATTGGAAACTGCTTTCAAATCTTTAAAAAAAAAGTGAATAAAATTATGCCTACAATCAAAATCCCGACAACCATAATTCCGCCAGTTTTTGTGTTTTAGATTATTTCTTATTATTATGAATAAGTCTATATCAAATAATAAAAGATACTCTCTGTAGAGATTGTGAAATTGTCGGGATTATGGTTGTCGGGATTTTAACTCTGTTGAGATTATGGTTGTCGTAATTTCAATTTTTGTATTTACAAAGATTTTAGATTATTTCTTATTGTTATGGGTTATTATGAATAAGTCTATATCAAATAATAAAAGATACTCTCTGCATTCTGTTACTGTCGAGATTGTGAAACTGTCGGGATTATGGTTGTCAGGAATTTTACGACAGTATCAAAATCTTCTACTTAGGAAGTAAATTATTATTATTACGGTGTGGGAATTGTGATTAGCTGTGTTTAAAATGATGATACTCTCTGCATTTTGTTACTGTCGAGATTATGAAACTGTGGGAATTATGGTTGTCCCGATTTCGATTTTTGTATTTACAAATCTGTATTAGTCCAAAAGGCTATCAACCAAAGACTTTCTACTCTACAATTATTAAATTGGGAAAAGTGAATAAAATTATCCCGACAATCAAAATCCCGACAACCCTAATCTCGCCAGTTTTTGTGTTTTAGATTATTTCTTATTGTTATGAATAAGTCTATATCAAATAATAAAAGATACTCTCTGCATTTTATTACTGTCAAGATTGTGAAACTGTCGGTATTATGGTTGTCGGGATTTAGATATAGATCCCCTTTAACCCCATTTACAGCAAAATAAAAGGGCTGCACCACTCATTCATCCACCAAAAAAAAAAACATCAAAAAAAGGGACAAGCATTTAAAAACGAAAAAACACGCATGCATAAATTCGCACAGAGAGAGAAAAAAAAGTATATATAAATGTGCAGGTATTTAGAGGCCATTTGTAAAATTACTTTTAATACGACTAATGGCCTAAACTGTGAGTGTGTATGCAACGATCGGTGCGTAACAGACAGCATGAAAAATTTGTATATTGAAATTTGAAACCCCATCTCGTTACTACCCTTCAGTTGCGTAATGTTTTTTTTTTATTATTATTATTTTATTTTCCATCATCCACATTAGGTTGTGTTTTTCTGGGCGTGTGCGCTTTTTAGATGAGGTGAGGTGAAACTTAATGGCACAATTTTCCCCTCGCCATGTATAAATACACACTTTTTTTCCGCCTGACTTTTATATCGTTCCTCTCTCTTTCTCTCTCTGTTTTATACATGTTTTTTTTTATATACGTTCGAAGGGTTCGAGCAATTATCTTCACCGTAGAATTAGAACAGTTGTGTGGCGCAGCCGGTCATCACGAAGGCGAATTAAAAATTAATCAGGGAGGATTTGCAATTAACGACAAAGTGGAAACAAAGTAGAGGGCGATCATTTTTTTTTTCCATTTTCGTTGTTCCTCTTATTACATTGTTCTTCTTCACTTAATACGGAGCAACACTCTCTGGTTCCGTTGAAAATTACAAGACGGCAAGTTAACAATAATTACAATGTCACTCGCCTTTAAAAACGCCCAGCAAAAAACGCTCGAGCTGTAAAAATGGGATCGTAAAAGAAACGTATTTATAAGACGATGAAACGAAACGCGAACACATACATATATTCTGTATTTTTTTGTTTTTTTGGTACCGAAAACTTCCTTAATAACATCAATTAAGCGCTCATTAAGGATAAATAATACAGTTGCCACGTGAAAGGTCCACAATAAAATGTTGTCCATTAAGTTTAACGTTGTTATGTTTACTTTCTATACACACACTTCGAGCACAATAAATGCGTTACAATTTGTTACCGATGTTAACGGTTTGTTAATAGCTTTTAATCTATCGTACGATTCAGTTTAGATTAAATTAAACCTAAATGTTAATTTCAGTTAACATTTAATTTACATAAACTTACTTATCCTAATTACTTTAGATAATTATCTACTAATTATAATAAATTAAGTTAAATGTATATATTAGAATATTTGTTGCTTTCTTTAATTTCAATAATATCTCATTATTTAAGCCACCAAAACTTACCTTAATGTAAGAATAAATTTATACTTAATCTGTATATAAAAAATATTTTCACTTAACTTCAACTATTGAACTATTTTTAGTTAGCTAAATACATTGCTAACTAATATTTAACTGTCCTGAAATTTATACATTAAAATAATTAAATTTTCGTTTTAAAATAAATTTTCTATTTAATTTATTGACAATTATTTAAAAAAAGACGAATTAAATAAAATTAATTAAAAAAAAATGCTTTCAACTCAATTTTTTTTACATTTTTTTAATGATTTTTGGAAATTTGCTTCTAACTGATTAAATTACTGATAATAATTGGAATTGAGTATAAAAACAAGAAATTTAGTGAACAATTTCATTATTTTATTAATTCTTTTGAAAACTTTGAATTTTCAAATAATTTTCAAATAGTGAAAAATGAAATTATATTAACTATTACACTTCTGCAACGTGATTTTCTTTCAAATTTTTGAAAAATGGATTTTCTAATTGTTCTCATATTCTCATATATTTGACAATATTACGTAAAAACACCAATTTTTTGTGTTTCGACCAAAGTAAAATATTTATGTACAAGTATAGAATATAAACCTACAAGAACTTTTATTAAAAACTTTTAGTTTTCTCTCAAATAATTTTTTTTTTTGATAATAAATAAAATATATAAATATTGTGAGATTTTATTTGTATATAAATAAAATATTAAGTTGATGATTGATGAAAATTGAAACAAATATTTTGTAAACTGTTTAAATATACCAAAATTTCTATAATTTTATTTATTTGTATATAAAATTTGTGTACATGTTTAATCTTATAATCAATTAAAAGTCACATAATTAATTGTTTTGTATAATTTAGATAAATTTAATTGATTCTTTTTAAACTTAAAAATGTGTTAATTTGCTAATTATTTCAACATTTTATCTGTAAATAAAAACGTATGTTTTCCGTAGAATGAATACACATGACCTACTTTAACCATTTAAACTTGATGTGTTCGAACAGAAAAATCAATTAGTGAGTCGAAGTAAAAATTTACATAATCGTTGTAATTGATGCGATTGAAAATAACGAAAAGATTCGTTGAAGGAATGCGACGGTCTTAATCGAAATGCAGGTAATTTCAATAATAAATTACGTTTCGGTGTATTAAGATGCTCTCATCTGTAATTTATTATGAAATTGGACTCTTTTTTTTATCCTATTACGTCCGAATTTATTATAATATAATTCCGCGTTTAAATAATTCACGCATCTCGTGGATCGTCCTTTTTTTTTTCTCAAAGTTTTATGGATTAGGATGGGAGAGAAACGAATTGAGTTTTTATCGATTAAAATGGATAATTCGGATTGGGAGCGCCTACTTTTTCCTTATCCTGCAGAAACCCTCCTCTTCCTTTCCATCTCCGCAGATGATGAAAAAAAAAAGAAGAGGAAACGAAGAAGCGTTTAAATAATTGATAGTAATGAAGTCCTCGATGGGGAGGATGGAGGAAAACGTGTGTGTTAGAAGGAGAGGAGAGGGTTGGAGAGATGGAGTGTATAAAAATATTCCGATTCCGTCGTCCCTTTTATCGATTCGAACCCATTTGGACTCAAAACTAGCTTTTTCCTTATATCTACATACTGAAGTGCTATTCAAACAGCAGCATGGACCAGCCGTAGATTCCCCGGTGGGGCTCATATGTGACAGCGGCAACTCACGTGTCCGACTGTCTTCGTAAGATGCAGCTTTCAATTTAGCTAATGACGTTTCGTCGACTGTCACGAGCACACGTGGAATGCACTGCGAATCGCGATTTAGTGAAATAAAGGTGTGCTCACTATTAAAATATATACATATATACTGGCTACATACACGCACACACATAGTCACTATATATGTGCACACTCAAACACGTGCATAAGCTTGAAGTGGATGTAACGAGACTTGCTCTAAATACAAGCATTTAATTACACGGTCCGCAGTATTCGGCTCTATATTTTATATAAAATCGAATTCAATTTAATTGCGCAAAAGTTGTCAACTATATACTTACGACTCTACTCAGGGCCGTAACCAGGAAATTTGCAATAATCGTCATTCTAAAACCTTCAAAATAAACAATAACCGTGTCCTTTTTGGGTCCTTATCCAAAGTCATTCCTACTCCTAATCACAATTCCCATCCCTTAATAATAATAATTTACTTCCTAAGTAGAAGATTTTGATACTGTCGCAAAATCCCGACTATCGGAATTATGGTTGTCGGGATTTTAACTTTGTCGAAATCAAAAGATTTTTATATTTACAAATCTTTATTAGTCTAAAAGGCTATCAACTAAAGACTTTCAGCTCTACAATTATTGAATTGAGAAAAGTGCTATAATTTGATACTGCTTTCAAAACGTAAATAAAATTATACTAAACAATTAATGTTTGTTGTTTGATAACTTTTTGAATATTTGTTTTTATTCTCATGAATCTAAGAAAATTT
This sequence comes from Nicrophorus vespilloides, assembly GCF_001412225.1. Classification (NCBI taxonomy): domain Eukaryota; kingdom Metazoa; phylum Arthropoda; class Insecta; order Coleoptera; family Silphidae; genus Nicrophorus; species Nicrophorus vespilloides. The sequence goes on from NW_017095787.1 coordinate 81,125, forward strand.
GTACAAAATTCTAATATTATATTTAAAAAAATACAATTTCCAGAAGCAGAACAATTTGTAACAATATAATTAAATTGATAAAGTTTTGTGGCAAATTATTCAATTTTACTTTTTCTTGTTTCTTGAAATATAATTGAAAACCACCTTTGGCCAGTTTATTAATATATATTTTGTTTTATTGTATGTTAAAATTTATTTATGTATAAATTGTACTTTTTTTTCTTCTTCTTATGTATTGATGTTTGGCCAATAAATTATTATTATTAATTGAAAACCAAGAATAATATAAAGAAGTATAGAAAATTTCGTTACTGCATAGAAATAATATTTCTAAAAAAAAAGTATTGTAAAGTTTGTCAATCAAAAAGCGATATATTTGTATAATTTTATCGTATTCAGAGTTTTGTCCAAAGTTTGAAATATAAAAATTTAACATTCAGAAACAAAATTTGGAATAATTTACTTACAAAAATGATGTTAATATTATTAAATTGAAAAAGTTTTGTGATAAATAATAAAAATTTACTGTTTCTTATTGAAATATAATTGAAAATCAAACACAATACAAACACACCAATTTTTTTTACAGCAATATTTCTATATACAAAAAGAAATTACAAAAGTTTGTGATGTAAAAACGCGATGTTTTTATATAATTTTGTTCCATCAAAGCTGTATCAAAAATGTGTGCAAAATTCTAATATTATTTTTGTAATATACAAATTCCAGAATGAAAATTCTTAAAAATTTTGTTATAAAAGATGATACAATTTAAAGTTTTGTGATAAATAATTCAATTTTACTTTTTCTTGTTTCTTGAAATATAATTGAAAACCAAGAATAATAGAAATAAGTATAGAGAATTTCGTCACTGCATAGAAATAATATTTCTAAAAAAAAAAGTAGAATAAGTTTGTCAATCAAAAATCGATATATTTTATCATATTCAGAGTTTTGTTCAAAATTTGAAATATAAAATTTTGACATTCAGAAACGAAATTTGGAAGAATTTTGTTACAAAAATGATTCGTGATGTTGATATTATTAAATTGAAAAAGTTTTGTGATAAATAAAAAAAAAATGCTGTTTCTTATTGAAATATAATTGAAAATCAAACACACAAATTTTTGTTACAGCAATATTTCTATATATAAAAAGAAATTACAAAAGTTTGTAATGTAAAAACGCGATGTTTTTATATAATTTTGTTCTATCAAAGCTGTATCAAAAATGTGTGCAAAATTCTAATATTATTTTTGTAATATACAAATTCCAGAATGAAAATTCTTAAAAATTTTGTTATAAAAGATGATACAATTTAAAGTTTTGTGATAAATAATTCAATTTTACTTTTTCTTGTTGAAATATAATTAAAAACCAATAATAATACAAAGAAGTATAGAGAATTTTCTGATGACATGGAAATCTTTCTAATCTAATTTCTAATATAGTAAAGTTTGTCAATTAAATTATATTTTTTAGCCTATATCATTTGTACTATTAATCCCATTTAATTGAAAAATATGAAATTATATTTGTCTTTAGGAAATGTATCTCTACTTATTCCAATTATTAAATACAATTGCAAATATAAAGAAAAATTTTGAATATATTTTACTTTCTCTTCGAATTGAATAAAAAATATGAAAATTGAAGATGAAATTATTTTTATAATTTAAGCTTTTGCAATTTTCATGAGCTATTGAGCTAACAACAACTCTGTTCATAGTTAAAAGAACACATGTTCATCATAACAAGTCCAACAAAACCAAAATCATCAAGTTGTACATAATTATACATCTTTTATGTTAAAGAAAACCTGATGTTTTCATCCGCCATTACCGCGCAGGAGTTTCTGTCTTCAGTAGTATTTTCACTTTATCCACCAACTTTACTTTTATGCAGAAAAACGCGCGTATAAATAATTCAAGCAGCTCTCCGGATGATTAAAGGAAAATCCGCTTTTAAAATATTAAATCCTCGTGGGTTTTAAGCGCTATTCACTGATTTAAAGTGCACACCGACGCGACGCATCACGTATGCCAATCGCCGGTTTCCAGAACCGCAACTTCTCCAAATTACTAATCTATTATCTAACAGACATTTGTTGCAATGCGGCTTTCTTCTATTCTTTTACATTTTCTATTTCTACGTATTTTTTTCTTCCACTTCCTTCACTATTTCTTTTATATAAATATAAACAAATAGAAAAATATATTGCAAAACCTCAATAGATATATCATATGCAAATGATTGTAACAAATTTTGATACAAATATATAAATAATTTCACTTTACTATTGATTTCAAGAAATTACATATGCATCATTTGAATACATTTAATTTTGATTCTATATACAAGTAATTTTGTATTTTAGTATTTTTTTATATTGTAATAATGTCGTTTTTGAATTTAATGGTCTTCATTGAGAGTGTATATTATGTGTAAGTGAACTTTAGATGACAATAGTTTTATAGACTAGGAATAGTGAGTCACTTTTTTTCTCTGTAAATTTGCATGCGATTGAGATGGAAATTGCGAGGAGAGTAACTTTGTAAGCGGGAGAGGAAAGCGTGTGTACGGATCGATAATTCTTATTCATGCAGGGTGTAAAAAGGTCCTGCGAATATACATATAGTTTGTGTGTGTGTGTATATATAGAGAATGGATAAAAGTGCCGCATCGTAGGCAGAGAAAAGATAATGATCGGTGGAGTGAGAAAAAAATGAGTAGAAATTGTTGATACAGTGACATAAGTTCCGACATGGGGGCAAACCTATATAGGAGGAGACGCCATATCGGGCTGGTATCAATTTTCAAATAGTCAATATATATATATACACGCACACATCGGAGGTTCTTGCATAACGACATCGATTGAGTCTATCGCTGTTCCCCAAAGACTCTTTTCAATTTTCAATATTTCCCTACAAGCTCTTGATGTTTTATTCATTGCACTCAGCGCCATCTTGAGAGACTCAATCAGACAATCTCATTGGAATGCATGCATATACCGCCGCATCCGGCCGCACGTTGGGAAAGCTCTGATACGTTCCCCATGTCCATCCATGCCTTCTTCCACACTTCATCTGCCGCCTCTTTCCCATTGTTTCCATCTAAATGAATGCCTCGAATGCATTAAATGGTAAACGCTGCGTTTCCAATCGCGGACAGGATTAAAGGACTAAGTACTACCATTGCTGATGAGAGGGATGGTTTGCATTTTAGATTATCAATAAATGAATGAATGAATAACAGAGACTTGGATGTCGTTCTGGCTACAAATTAAAATAATTACAAAACAATCTGCGTCGCGGGATGGGGAGGGTGGCTTTTCGGGGGGGTTGGTTCGGTTTGGCGCATTAACAATTCAGTTATGAATATCTCTCTGGCTTTGGTTACCGGGAAATCGGGCATCAATAATTAAAGCAATTACGCCGAACGCGAGGAAAACCCAAGAGAAAGAGAGAAGGCAAAGAGAGTGAAAGAGGGGGGAGAAGAAACCACCCTTAATTCTTGAAAAGGCTATTTCGGAGCCGAGGCTGAAATCAGCTTTGCCGGGGGTGGATGGAAAAAAACGAAAGCCGTGTTTATTTTTCATCAGGAGGATTTTTAACCCCGCGTAGCAGCGGACCAACGAAATCCTCGCGCATCCTCGCCACCAGCGAAACGCAACATCCCATTGGACGGGCAGATATTTGATCCTCACCTAACGTATATATGTATTTGGGGGTTCGATTATAGAAAATACACATATGTAGCAGAGGCGAACATTTAAAGGGAGCGGATTTCGCCGCCGCCGCCACCGACGCCGTCTCTTCCTCCTCTTCCTCATCCTTCGTTCGAGGAGAACTTTTTAAAAACATTTCTGCGCGTTTATTTTTCAATATTTTATTTATGACGTCTCCTAAATATTACATCGCATATGAAAACGCCGAAACATTTAACGATTTCAATATTTCAGCGCATTTACATAAAGGATTCCACCTCCGCCTGCAGGAATACCCGCAGATTCAAGCGTGAGCCGTGAAGGATTCGCATCTCCTGCGAAAATCCGCGGATGCAACAACTACAAAACACAAACGAACAAAAAAAATATCATAAACTACTTACAATAATAGAACGATTTTGTATCCACAGTAATTTACCAAACTTTCGTCATCTCTAATGTCCTATATTAATAATACTTTTTATGCTGCAGATATTTTAACTAAACGATAAGTTTAGAAACACAGATATCTATTTATGAGTTCAACACATTTGATAAATTGCTGAACTAAAAACAATAGAATTCATCTGTTATATAAAGACTAGTAGATTTCGAAATATAAATTGCAATTAGATCATTGTTGCCTTCTAAGAAACTCATATGAAAGCAAGTGGGTAGACATACATGACCAATAATTAAGTAAAGAATAACATCCGGATATTCGACATCTGCAAAGCAATTTAATTTCAATACATCATCTAACTAAGATTTGATGATTACGCCTCCACAGTGACCATGCATACAATTTTGCATAACCATAGTTTTCCTGTTTAAAAATTTGGGCGGATATATCCGCCGATCGTGCGCAAAGTTTATAAAGATTTGTTCAGCTAGTATTTTAACCTAACAAAACTAAGCAAATCAATCTTAATCTTACTGAAACTGTATAAATTGTAACAATTTACACAAAATGTGTTTCCCATAATCAATCGGATAGACTTGATTACTCGAACATAGTTGTACGCATTTTGTTTGTACATTTCTACAAGAAATTTTATTATTAATCATGTTAGTTGCTTATACAAAATCATCATCAATAATTGTAATTTCTTGAATTGAATTGAACCTTCTTAATATAGTTTGATGGCATGTACTTATACGCGGCTCATTCTATCTTTTCCTTTTCCGCGCTCAGCGAAATGAATTATTATTAGTTTATTACCGCCATTTCTTCCTCTGCTCGTACAACTTCTTCTTGCACTTATTTTTGTTGTTGTTGTCGTTCTTCTTCACTCTCTGCTCTTCGTTTACTTATTTCACTCGTTTCTTTCGCTGTGGCCTGTTATTAAATAAATTAATGCTCTCTCGCGTTTGCTGGCCGAATCAGGAAATCGCCGGACTGTGAATATTTCACGCGCTGCACGTCGAAATCATGTTTCAACGTCGTTTTGCAAATCAACGGAAACGTTTCGTCCATATCAAACAGATAAAAATCATAAAGAAAGAAAGACGGAAACTATATAAAAAAAATGTATGTTTGTATAAGCTTTGGTTTATTCATTGATTTACACAAGTTTCTTAATCATTGTATAAAAAAAAACCTTATTTTTATTTGTAACTTTATGTGAATTAACATTATAAAAAGATTAAATATTATAGAAATCATAACTACTCAAAAATTCAAAATTTTAATTTCTATATCATTAATAATTGTTACACATATAAATTGTTGGATTATTTTGAAAAAAATGGATTATAGAGATTATCCCCAATCTTAAATCACATATGCCGCTCTCTATAGATGACATATAGAAGAAAATGAAAAATCCATTCCTGGCACAATCGTCAGACCATTTCTTTTCATTCTTTTCAATAATTAATTGAAATTTTAAAAAAAGTTAACAAAAATTTAAAAATTTTGTTGTTTTATAATTGTAATCATTAAATTTATTTTAGCATTATTTTAATCCTAAAACAATCTACATTTTGTAAATGAAAATAATAACAAATAATGATTTTATTTCAAATTTGCAAAAGGAAATGCATTTTAATACTATTAATTTAATAATTGGACTAATCGAGTTATTCTTATTAATTTAATTGAAAAATGATATATTTTTATTTCGCATATGTTTTCTTTATAATAAAATGCATAAGAGAACAAAAAAATGATGTTATAGAATAAAATACGTATTAAAAATTATTAAATTTTGTTGTAAATATTGTAATTGTAATAAAAATCGTTGAACACAAAATGTGTGTAAAGGTAACAAGTCGAAATTTACTGTTTAAGTGTAATAATAAAGTTGTTTTGTTGCTGGATATATTTGCTGCATAAAAATGTTATTTCATGAAGTTTCAGCATAAACGTGTGATAGCGTTGAAACTTGTTGCTTCAATCTTGAAGGATGCCAATGCATAATAGAGGAGGCGATTCGTAGATCTAATTAAAGCTATTGATTGAAATTGTGTAGTTTTTCCCAGAAAATCTAAGAATAGTAAAAGCAATGTGTGTATGCAACGTTAATAAAGGAAATAATAATAATGATAATAATAATAATGCAACGGAACTTCTCCTTGATTGAGGATAATAATGGCATCGGACAACGCGCGGCAAATGCTATGATTTAGCGTCATTTGTTCGAGTTGACAATGTTTTATGGGTTTAATTAAAGCGCGGTGAGAAGCACGGGCGTTCGTTCCATTTTAATTGCATATTCATAATAAATTCGATCGGACAGTAACTCCTTAAACAGTATTCCGCCCACGCACCGCCACTAAACACAAATACTAATAAATTTTAATAACGTATCCGCGAAAAGTGTACGCGACAATGTTTCGATTCGTTACATAAAATAAATCTAAATCCCGATCGGTTTCGCATGTTAAGTCGGCCGATGGCAATTGGAAACAACACACATTCACATACAAATGTATACGTGCACATGTATTATATATACACATATGTGTATGTGTAGATGGATGGAGGATACATACTTACACATAATGCAAATCGGGTCTGAATGGAGAAATTAAAACACCTCTCCGAACACAAGCGCGCACACATCCATCCATTATTATGAACAGATTTTTATCAATGATTTCTATTCTTCATGGGTCGCATGCTAATGTATTTCATTAACGGTACCGAACAACAAAAAAAAATAAAATAAATAAAAGAGTATATATCTCCAGGACCGCATTTAAATAATGGTGTTTTTTTTCTTCTTCTTACGTGTAAATGCCGGAATTAATCAGCAATAAACGCCAGTTTCTAATTTCAATTTTTCAACGCGATAACAAGAACAATAACGAAACCAAAACCATTAAGCAAATTACTGTTATTTTTGACTTGTTTTTCTCGTTGTTTTATCATCAACAGTGATTTTTTTACGCAGAATAAAGAGAAACAAATATTATTGTTGTTTTTTTTATTGTAGTTTACACTAAAATTACTTACATAGAACAATCAAAAGTAGTTAAATATTTGTTACATAAAAAAATATTATTATTGTATAAAAAACCATTGTTTTTCTTGTTTTTGTTGGAGGGATCAAAACCTTTAAGACAACTAATGTTGTTTTAATCTTGTTATCGAAAGTAAAAAAGAAGATTATCAAAAATCTCTTTCTTGTTTTTATTGGTTCTTAAATGATTTTATTGCACAAAAGTAGAGGCATAAAAACTTTTAAGACAATTCGTGTTGTTTTCATCTTGTTGTTATCTACAGTAAAACAAGAAGATAATCTAAAAAAATTGTTTTTGTTGGTTCTTAAATGATTTTATTGCATAAAAGTAGAGGGATCAAAACCTTTAAGATAATTCGTGTTGTTCTCATCTTGTTCTTACCTAAAGTAAAATGAAGGTTATCGAAAACTTTTGTTTTTCTTCTTGTTGTTGTTGATTTTATTGCACATCAGTAGAGGAATCAAAACCTTTAAGACAATTTGTGTTGTTTTCATCTTGTTGTTGTTCAAAGTGAATTTGTTGTACAAAAATAAAAGAAATGAATTGTTGTTGTTGTACACTCTAAGGTAATTATACAAAAAATTAGGGAATGTAAATTGTAATGCAGATACACCTTGTACATTGTTTTTGTTGCATCAACTTTATTATAATAAAAAGGGGATTCATAACTTATTTACAACATTTTCGTTTATATTTTTCGTATTGTTGTTCCATCAGAAATAACTTTGTTACAAAAAATTGAGGAATTCAAAGTTAATTAGCAGATTTGTGTATCAATTACTGTTGTTGCTGTCTCATTTGAAACAACTTTGTTGTATATAAATGAAAGATCGAAAGATTACTCTTTATATTGTCTTGTTGCTGTTTCATTTGAAACAACTTTGTTATAGGAATTTCAGCAATCCAAAGTTATTCAGCAAATTACTGTTTCTATTTCCTTGTTGATGTTTCATTTAAAACAACTTTGTTATAGGAATTTCAGTAATTCAAAGTTATTTAACAAATTCATGTTTCTATTTTTCTTGTAGCAGTTTCATCTGAAACAAATTTGTTATTCAAAAGTGAGGAATCCCTGTTTCTATTTTTCTTATAGCTATTTCATTTGAAACAACTTGATTATACAAAAATGAGGAATCCAAAGTTATTCAAAGCAGATTCATGTTTCTATTTTTCTTGTTGCTGTTTCATTTGAAACATCTTTGTTATAGGAATTTGAGGAATCTAAAGTTGTTTAACAGATTCATATTACTACATTTCTTGTAACTGTTTCATTCCTCACTTTGTATAACAAAGTTGTTTTGTTATACAAAGTGAGGAATCCATTTAGCAGATTCAAGTTTGTATTTTTATTGTTGCTGTTTCATTTGAAACAACTTTGTTACAAAAAATTGAGAAATTGAAAGTTAATTAACAGATTCATGTTCCTATATTTCTTGTAACTGTTTCCTTTGAAACAACTTTGTTATACAAACATTTCAGGAATCCAAAGTTATTTAGCATATACATGTTTCTATTTCATTTGAAACAACTTTGTTATAAAAATTTGAGGAATCCAAACTTATTCAACAGATTCATGTTTCTATTTTCTTTTAGATGTTTCATTTGAAACAACTTTGTAATAAAAAATTGAGGAATTCGAAGTTAATTATTTGTTGTACAAACATAACGTAAATCAAAATCTTAAGCGAATTCGTGTTGTTTATTTGTTGCTGTTGTAGTTAACATTAAGTTGATATAGTTGTACAAAAATTAGGAAACCTAAATTAGAAACTAGATTTATATTTGTCCTTTTATTATTTCATCTAAAACAATTTTGGCGGAAACTAAAGCAGATTCGTATTTTTTTGTTACTATTGTTGTTACCACTAAACTAACATTGTTGTACAAAATGAGAGAATCAAAATCATTAAATTCTTGTTGTTTTTTTTCAAATTTATTGTAATTATTTCCATCGAAGTTACGCAAAAATCTTAATAATTTCGTCCATTATCGTTTTAAACGTTTCCAAGAAATTTACTCGCAAATTAGTCGCTTTCATAATTTACGGGTCTTCCTCGAAACCGCGCCAAACGCTCAACCGTTTGCACATTTAAATAACGAAAAAAAATACATTTTTTTTCCCCTCTCATTTTCACCGGCAACGATAATCGCTTATTTTATTGTTCGACCATCCCCGAGTTACGCAATCTCTTCAGCGAACTCGGCAAATTGTAAATTGCGCATTGCTCACTCAATTCTTGTCTAAAAAGAGAATCCCTTCTGTCGGCTAATTGTGAAACAAGCAGGAAAAAATACTAATCGTTCCAGGTACATACTTACTTGCGTTTAGGTAAGCTCGAACTTAACACTCAAGTAATATTGCAACAGTAAAATAAATACGTGTAGAAAATCTAGGAAAGAAAAAAAGATGCTTTGTTGCATTGATATTTGATGCCGTTGAGAAAAAGGTTCAATTATTAGAAGGAAGAAGTAAATCTCATTCTCAAGTTACTCATCAGGCTTACTTTAAGCTAAGATTAATATTAAGTCGGCATCTTTGAGTTTTAGAATTTCTTTAAAAAAAAATAGTAAAATAAAACTACCATTTTTTTATTGTTGAAATCTGCTGTCTTTACAGGATTATCAACAAAAACATTTATAACCATGGAAATATTCCACAAAAAAACACTTAAGTCTTCTGTATTTTTAACCAGAACTTTATTACTTGAACTTTTCTAAAGAAAAAACAAACATTTGTTGCACCCAATAAACGTAAACAAGAATTTCGGAAAATTACTCATTCTGTCTGCAATTTGACATGAAAATAATAAAAAAATAAATAAATGTGTACCTGCTTTTCTTTTGGAAAAAGATGCCATTGCGTTCTGGAAATACGTGCTTTTAACAACGATGTAAAAGGAAAGCGAAATTAATTAAAGCTTTACGAACGCCCAAATAAACATGCACAAAAAGGGATGCAGGTAAAAGTAATTTGCAAAAATTTAAAATACCTGTTTTCTTGTTATTTTTATTTTGTTCAAACATGTCTGGTTGTGTTAAGTTTCAGGAATTTTTACAGGTTTTATGTAAAAATTATTTTAGAACTTTTATATATTTTTTTTAACTTGTTTTAAGTACGTTTTTTTTTATAATTATAACTAATAGTAAACATAATTTATTATTATTAATATTTTCTACTCGAATTTACTCGAAAACAAATTTTTATTACAAAATCATCAAATTTTATGTAATCATAAAATAATAAAATTATGTTATTTCATTGAATCACATTTTACATATTATGTTATAATTGTTAAGATTTCTATATTTTTCTTACTCTAATCGAAATTTAGTCGAAAATATTTTTTATAAGTAAATCTTTTATTTAGTTTGTCTTAAGTTTCATAGTTTTCTAAATAGTTGCATTTATTCTTATATATTTATACAATTTCCTGAAATAATTACATTATAACTTACTTACTTTAAATTTTATGTTTTATTAATATTGATTGTTTTTTCTCAATTTTTTAATGAAACTTTTAGAATTAAATTATTTAATTGCAATTTTCATCATCAATTAATAAAAATCCTTCGATTTCTAGTTTTAATTCTTATTAAATTAAGAAAATCTATTCTAATTAACACAGAAAGACCAAAAAGATTTATAAATTTTACAATGTTCTTATTTTTATGTTATGTTTATGTTCTTAAATATCTTTTCGATATATTTTGGAAATTTTATCAAAATATTTAGATTTTTTTATATTAAATTATATAATTTATTATTTTCTATCATATTTATTTAAACTGTCAAAGGATTTTACTTATTATTAAAGCAATTCTAAAATCTGTGATGTTTTGTGTTGAGTTTCCAAATAAAAATACAAGAAAATATGTGAATATTATAAATATTATTATTCAAATAAATCTGAAATTAAAGAAAAATTAGTAATCAAGAAGACGAGTAAATGAAATTGATAAATTAATTGACTTTTATGTATTTGAATTGAAGTGTTAAATGTTAAGTTTTCAATCAGGCAAAAATGTTACAAATTGAGTAAAGAAATTTATTGTAAATTTGTTGAAAATCAAATGAAATTGATAAACTAATTGACTTTTCTGTATTTGAATTGAAGTATTAAATGTTAAGTTTTCAATCACGAAGAAATGTTACAAAATAAGTTTACAAATTTATTGTAAATTTCTTGAAAAGAAAAGAAATTGATAAATTAATGGACTTTTCTGTATTTGAATTGAAATGTTAAATTTTCAATCAGGTAAAAATGTTACAAATTGAGTAAACAAATCTATTGTAAATTTCTTGAAAATGAAATAAATTAATTCACTTTTATGTAGTTGAATCGAAGTGTTAAATGTTAAATTTTCAATCATGAAAAAATGTTACAAATTGAGTAAACAAATATGTTGTAAATTTCTTGAAAATGAAAAGAAATTGATAAATTAATGGACTTTTCTGTATTTGAATTGAAATGTTAAATGTTAAATTTTCAATCAGTTAAAAACTTACAAATTGAGTAAACAAATCTATTGTAAATTTCTTGAAAATGAAATAAATTAATTAACTTTTATGTATTTGAATTGAAGTGTTAAATGTTAAATTTTCAATCAGGTAAAAATGTTAAAAGATTAGTAAAAAAAATTATTGTAAATTTCTTGAAAATCAAATGAAATTGATAGATTAATTCACTTTTATGTATTAGAATTGAAGTGTTAAATGTTAAATTTACAATTAGGTAAAAATGTTACAAGATTAGTAAATAACTTTATCAAATGAAATTGATAAAATTGAACTTTCGGTATTTGAATTGAAGTGTTAAGTTTTCAATCAGGTAAAAATTGTAACATTTGTAGGTGATAAAAAGAATGAATAATAAATGGATATAGTAAATGAAATATTGTCTATTGTCTGTAGAACGAAACTAAACTAAAAATGGCCATGGCATGACCTAACGGTATTTCGTAATTCAATTAAATTTAATAAATTGTCTCGAAGGCAGATCTCATTTCCATAGACCATTACCGAAGGAGAAATCAACAAACAGCAACTTGGATCAACGAACCGAAGGAAAAAAATATAATAATAATAATAATAAAACGTTCGTGTAATTAAATTTGCTTACCGTGTCTTTTGTCCCGGAATCGCAGCACTTAAGCACTCGATTAAACACCGATCGAAGTGCCCTGAAAAGTAGTCGGGGAGAAGAGAGAAAAAAAAAATAGAGGGAGTCGAGGGAAATATTGGGTCACGTTCGTCCATCGCTAATGGAAACCCAAGTTTCCGCGATAATTGCATTAAGGGATGAAAATGTGGGGTGAAAGGAGAATTGGTCGGAGATGAAAATACACACTGATATATGATAAACTATGTAGTTTATTTGACTTTCATATACACTCACAAAATGAGAGGCGGCACAAGCCGTAGGATACAAACATTTACCTATTAATTATTATTATTAATATTCATTATTGAATTTTTTTTCTCAGTAAATATATATTCATATATATATATATATAACGGAACATTTTGTTTATTGTTGAAACAATTCGTTTTTCAGAGCATAATGAAATCACGTCCATAAGAAAAAAAAACATATAATAATAATAGTAATATTCTCTTCCGATGCACGCACATATATATACACACACTATACATATTTGCGTACACGGATTCATTTAACATAATCGTATTATTTATACAATAGATGTGTGAGTTACTGGAGAAAGGAAACAAAAAAAAATAAAGTAATAAATCTGCATGTAAAAACGAAACAATCCATTTTGGTATATAAAAGAAAAACCTAAAGTTAGTAGCTTAAACGAAACGGCGGGAAATTCGAAAAAAAAAAATCCAACCGTTTCCTTCCCCCCAGTTTAAAAAAAAACAAAATAAATTTGCAAAATTAAAGACATTTGTTTCAAGAAAAAAATAGAAATTGACCAACAATATAAACAAAGATGCAAAACGATATTGGTTTGTGTTTGTGTATATATATATAATCCCTTAGGTTTCTTCTCTCTCTCTCTCTCATTGTATATAATAACTTGCCTTCTTTTCATAGTTATAATGCATTTCGTTCTCTAACAAACAGCGCTCTTGATTATGCAACAAAACAAGAGAATACAAATCGAAAATAATACAACTCTGTCGTACAACGCGCAATCATCGTCTTATATAAATTATATATATAGTAAACTAAATATGTATATTTACATCACAAGGGTGGATCTAAAGAAACAAAATATTATTTTTATATATATATATATATAGATTTATATAACTTGTCGTTGGGGGCGGGGGCGGGGTTTGCGGTTGTTGTTTTTTTGTCTGCGTAAAGAATAATAAAGAAAACAAAAGAATACAGAGAAAAAAAATAATAATAATTCATATAGTAATGACGATGATGAAAATATAAAATAAATAATATACATTCTATTCAGATTCAAGAAAAAAAATAAAAATTAATAAACAAAACTTATCACTAGATCACTGTTTCGATTTCTTACGCATGGCGTAAAAATGATTAAATAGCAAATAAAGAGCTAATACAAATTATATATAAATGCGCTAAACTTAAAACAAATAATTTATACATTTCTCAACACTTAGGAAACTAGACTCAAGAAAATAATAATAATAAAGAAATAATCATCATAGTTGTAGTAGTAGTAATAATAATAATAAAATAATAATTAATAGTAGTAAAGTTTTTGTTTAATGTTAGAGAAGACGTGTTTTGCACAATGCACGTCGTTTTTGCCCAATAATAAATATTTACAAAGATGCAACCGAAAGGTTTCTTTATTTAGTTTTTCCATATAATTCTCCTTATATTTTATTCATAATCGTAGACGGAAACAATAATAATAATAAAATAAAATAATAATAAACTAATATATACTAAATATGTGTGTGATTTCTTTCGAGATATGTTCCTTATTATACTGGCTTTGTACAATGGTCGGTAGGCTATACAACAAAATCATAAATCATAAAAAATATATAATATTTTCTTATCTACAACAAAGAAAAATAATAATAATAATTAAAAAATAATAATAATAAACACAGTGTTGCCAATGCGGAGAGAAAAAATAAAATAATAATTAATTAATTAATTAAAAAAGAACGTAAGATAACTGCACGCAGGATTGTTTTTTTTTTGTGTTCTCGTCTTCGTAGTTATTTTTTCGATTGAGAATTTAAAAAAAAAAACAAACAAATCAAAGGTCCGAAATGTTGATTAAGTAAAAAAAATAATAATAAGAAATAATAATATTTAACAATATTTACAAGTAGAAATAATAATAATGATTATTATATAAAAAAAAGAGATCCAGTAAAACAAATTCACGAAATTTGAAAAATCAAAAAAAAAAATAATAATAATGTGTTTGTCTTGAAGAAAATAATAATAAATAAATAATATTGGGAACGGCCATAAAGCAGAAAGCTTTAGAGAATAATGAGGAAGATTCTGCACAAATCGTATTGAAAATATTAATAAGTTTTTGTTGAGAATAATTTGATGGGATGCATCTTTGTAAATGGTGGAATTGAAGCGTGATGAGAGACCAAGAGATTTTCCAAAGGGAAAACAAATATTACAAAAAACATTTTTTTGTGTGTAAACGAAATTTTTTTAGGACGAACGTTCGCTTTGCTTAGGTATATATAGAAAGTAAAACCGCGTTATATCATCATTCGTGTTTCATTTTTCATTAAAAAAAAATTTTTTTTTACTCGTATAGTATTTTTCAACCGTTTCTTTTTTTTGCTTATTTTTCTCGTATTTTTAATAAATTGCGATATGAAATATATTAGGAACCACGTTACGGACTCGAAGTCCAGCAGTACTAGAAAGTAAACAAACAAACAAATAAAATGATAATAATTAAGAAAGGAGAAACAGAAAAGAAAAAAACAAACAAATACTCTCAATAAATACACACTGACTGCCCTATATATAATAATGTATAATAATAATATAATATGAATAGTAATAATAATCGTGTAATACGTCAGAGGTGGCGTCGCCACGTGTCACATTCACTTAGCATCGCTAGTCTGCGATCGCCCCGATCCGCAAAATTAAAAAAAGAAATTGGGATCGAGGATCGGCGATGGAAGGTTGATCTTCGGATCATGGACGACGGGACGGAGGACCGCTTCTCCGTAATTATATTATAATAATATAAATATATCCGTTATAATTATATCATTAGTATTTATCATTAAAATATTAATATTACATGTACAATAATAATATCATCGTTTAATATTTACGTCTTGAGGTCAGATCCTTATTCTTTCTTTCTTTTCTCTCTGATTATTTTTTTTTTCGAGCCTAGGCCGATATGTGTGTTTTTTCTTTTTATAGTTTATATTTGTGGTAAATGCAAGCATCCTCTCCATCATCATCATCATCACTGAGAGATAGAGATGAAGAGGTGCAGCCTCATCGTCTTCGTCCTTTCATCCGATCCAAGAGACCTTCCGTCACGGATCCCCGGGACCCGGGGGGATCGCACTATGTTCAACAATCACACTTAGTTCCAAATCAACTCACTAATATGCGAGGCAGGTCGTACCGAAGTATTTCCCAGATTTTGAGTTATTTTGGATACGTAAACCTAGTACTTTATTTTTAATTTATTTTTATTTCATATTTTTTTTTTGTTCGTTTAAATTTATTAGTTTTTTTTTTTTTGTTTGTAATATATTTAAATTTTATTTTTTTTTCTTGTTTTAAATATATTTTCTACCACTAATATATACGTACAATGCCGGCGAAAACCGACGTTCTTTTAAAACATAACTATATTATTACTTAAACACCGTATCGATTATTAGTAATTAGTAGGAACCAATTTTCATATTTATTCATCTTCTTCAATAATTATACTTCTTCTCTTTTAGTATCGTTTGTTTTATTTCTTTCTTCTTTTTTTTTTCTTCATTTGAATTTTTCATTTTCTTCGCTGGCTTTTCGAAAGTGGATGACGGGTGAAGCGGGCCGTGTACTCTTTTATTATTATTTTTTTATTTTTTTAATAAACCACCTGATATACATATACATTTATTTATATACATATACATATATATAAATTATATATACATATACATATGATAAATACAGCATTTGCCTTATATCATTGTTATTTTTTTTTTGTTTAATAATGAATTTTCGTTTTTTACTTTTAAATTTAGTATTGTTTATCATTATTAATAATAGTAATAAAAGTTTCTTCTTCTTCATGTTTAATAATTAATAATTAATTTCTCTTCTTTCTTTCTTTTTTTTTCATCCGAAAATGTTTCTCATACTTTCATACTTTTTCATCTTTACGTTTATTTTTACTTTTTGTAATATAATTAAATATAATGAATAAAAAAAGCGCCCGCATCGTCGCATCGCGTCGTGTCTGCATCTGAGGAACTCTGTGGGGATGCGGGCGTCATAGGAACTTGTTTTACTGGGTCCACGGGTTTCGGGACCCTCTGGAGACTGCATGCAGTATCTACATCTCGATTTAGGAACATTGTAGTCGCAGTTTTGTAGAAATGAGGAACTCTGGCGCTACCCTACTTTTACACTTTATGTTATCTCTTCTTATTTTTTCTTCTCCTACTACTTCTTCTTCATCATCATCATATCAACTTCTTCTTCTTCATCATCATCTTCCTTACTCACTCTCTCTCTCTTTTTTTTTTAAATATATAGATATATTTTTTATGTATTTATATATTTATATTATGTATTTACACATGAATATATACTCGCCGATTCGCATTTTCTTCGATCAGTTAAATGTGTCCGGGTATTTCTTCTTCCGAATGGGAAAGCTCCCCTATTCAAACTTCATCTCTCTAAACTTTCTCTCTCTCTTATCTTATCTATGTGTCATAGTAACTATACGTTGCGATAGGAATCATCGGACCTACTCGACTATACACAATAACTACACTGACACACAACTACGATATAATATTATAATATATAATAACGTTTAAAAATAGATCAGCTGTAAATATAATTCACTATTCATTGCTTATTAATTTAGTATATAGTAATAATAAATTTATCAGTGTCACGTAGCGTGCGTACATGCATACGAGAATACCAGTGATGCGGCTGTTCGAACTGGCGAACTATTCGGACGTATTGATGTACGCATGCTGGGGCAAATTAAAATTGAAAACCTTTTCTTTGCAGTTGCAGTAGTAGTTTTGTAAAACTATCTAATCAATTTTCTTACAAGAAAGATCCAAAATCAAAACAAAAACAAAAGCTATTTATAAATGGGTTCGAGTTCCTTTCGCATGCTTCGGACCCGACCGGCGACGGTGTAGGAACTTGGCCGTCTTTGACGTTGGTCAATTCGGCCAGCAACAATCTGCGAAGATGTCGCGCGCGGCCGTTCGGGTCCGATCGCATATTGTCTTAGATCGGTGGGTTTTCTTTTCTTATCGAGTAGATTACGTTTCTCCGGTGACTGTTGTTCTCAATGTCCGGCGCTGGTTAAGGGTTGCTGGGGTACGTCTCCTTGAGGTGAGAGGAAGCGCCTCTTCGGGTCGGACGGCTGGCAGAAGGTGTTGTTCGAGTTGGAGTCGCGGGCCACCTCTGGCCCGGACTCTTGGGCGGCACGGGCCGCCAGCAGCGCGATCTGATTAACGACGTCCTCCATCTCGTGACTTAACGGCGACTCTGAGGGTGGCGGCAGCGACTTGGAGGCGGCCAGCTTCAGGACCTTCATATGCGAATCACTCTCACAGTGTTTCCTGAACTCTTGCAGCGACTTAAAGCGTTCCGCGTTACACAACTTGCACTCGTACCCGGTCTGGACGATCCTGAAGGCACCGCGGGCCTCCAGGTTGCCGCCGTAACAATGCCTCTGATGGGTCAGCAAAGCCGAATCCCCCACGAACCCGACGCGACACTTCTTGCACACGAAGCACACTTCAACGTCAACATCACGAGCCTGCAACTCCGAAGAACATCTCTGCTGCTGCTGCTGTTGTTGTTGTTCTGGCATGCGGATGGTGGTCACGCCAGAGTCCAAGTTTCCTTCCGCCACCTTCTCCAGCACGGAGGCGGGCAGCGGCAGGAAGCTCGGTCCGGCTCCTGTGTCTAGAAACAATCCTCCGGCTCCCCCTGCAACACACGAAGAGAAACAAGAAAATAAAACATCCATTCATTTTCGACGTTCCACAGAAATACGGGGCGAAGAGGATATATAAGTAAATAAAAGGACGCCATTAGAATCGAATCCGGGAGAGATAACGCAGACTTGTCGGTACATTAAATTGAACATTCTCTAGAGTCGGTCAGTTGTGCGGTGCGCGTGTCGACCCGACCCGGACCCGACGACCGTTCCGTCTGACCCGCTGCGGGGCCGGGTCGGACCCGACGTAACGTACTGTTGTATAAATTTGTATCACAGTTGTGTTTTTAGATTGGCGCTGATTAAATTGTAGTTAAAACGCGTCCCACTCAATCACGGCGACAACACATGGCAAAAGAAAACAAGAAAAAATAAACGAGAAACGAAGAAGAAAAGAAATCCGAGATGGATCAACGACCCTCGCTCTTAATTAATTGATTTCAACTGCAGTTTAAAATACCCAAAATTACACAATTTCAAAATCTACCTTAATAACTAATGACAAGTGTGTACGCAACTTTACTTTTAGAGAAAATATTGAAGCATGCTTAATTCACAAAACAAAAAGAATAGCATTGAGAGATTTAAGATTTTTTTGTGCAAAATATACAAGGATTAAAGAAACGGGGACAATGGAAGGAAATCCCCTTTATTTTCTTTAAATTCAAATTAATTGATTTGCGAACAATGGAAAAGGCGAAGCAAAGCAAAACGAGTCGTTAGGATGGAGAGGGTTTATATGTGTCTGTAAAATATAATAAAGAGAATCTCCCCCAACTGTTTATATCTTCGTTTCTACTTTTTTTTAATTATATCGCGGTTTTGATTAAAAAATCGCTTGGGCTGAAAGGAAGATGAAAGGAAGAGGGAAAAAAACGAGAGAAGTAAATTGCCTATTTAATTGAGGTGGCGCAGCGAGGCGGAACGCTGCGAGGGGTTTCTTAAAATTTACTTTTTCGCTTCGCGAGTTATAATAAGGGGTGGAAGAGAGAGATATAAGCAGGCAGAAGAAGGAGCAGCAGCAGAAACGCCACCCCGCCACCCCAGACGTGAGTGAGATATGGATTTTGCTTCCGACGCGCAGTTTTTCTGAATTATAAAATATCTCCACCCCGCACCAACCCGAGGGGCTGCATTTATTGAAAATTTAGATATTTCTTTTGTTGCCTCGACGATGCAGGAAAATATATCTATATATATATATAGAGAGAGAAAGAGATAGAAAGAAAGAAGGAGAGTTTTTCCACCCCTGTCAGCAGTGATATTGACAAATCCATTCCGAAGCCACCCCCGATTTCGCACAACAGAGGAGAAAAAAAATAAAAACCGAGAGAAATAAAATACGAAACGTCAATTAAAACGAGGGGAAGAAAAAAAATAGATGAAGAGAATAATGGAAACATGCAGCAAACTGGATTAGCTTGCGCAACGCGGATTGCGAAACCCCGGTTGCGGTGATGTCACATACACATCCATTGTCCTTAATTGGATCAGAGTAATTACGCGTCACACGAGACGACGCTAATTGCGTCCATTGAATTACGCGGCTCAAATCCGCTAATTTGCGGCTATTTTCGTCGAGCCGAAGAAAGAATAAAGTAACGCACAGACCAACGCTAGTAAATACCGCAACCGTTGAGGTTTGAAGTTTCAGGTTGGTCTGTGGGATTCTGCAAGAAGCAGAAGACGACGAAGAAAAAGAGCGAAGAGACCACGATGGAATATTAAATTTAAAATCAGTTTTATGATAAAACGTGGTGGAGCAACACGGCGCGTTTTAAAAATTTAATCGCCGATAAAAATCAATACTTTATTTATGTATTTTGACCGAAGCTCGTAATAAATTCCGTAATAAACTTACGAGAGGGCTCGGTAATTTTTACCTTCTTTTTATTTTTACTTTCTTCCAGCTCCGACCACAAAGTGTGCGAGTGTTTGCACCGGGGTTACCAATTCTGCGACAATGTAGGTGAAAGAGTGAGAGAAAGAGAGGACTCTTCCAATTGTATGCCTACGCAACGCGAGAAGAAGTGGCAAGAACGCCAATAACAATAAAGACAATACACGGGGGGGAAATGAGGCTCTTACAAAAGCGTTAAGGATGGTGGAATCTCCGAAATGACACTTACGTGCTAGGATAGATGAGATGGATGGATGGGCAGAAGGGAGAGAAGAGTCTCTAATTAATAGCCAAAAACAGGAAGACGGCCGCGGCCGCCGGACATGACGTCAGGGCTAATTGCAGTGTGAACCACTCTCTCGTTAAATGGGTGTAATTAGTAACTTAATAGGGATACCAGTAGTTAAAATAATTACGGTTTTACACGGGCAATTGTTTGTGAAGGCGTTATAATCCGTGGATGGATGATAAATAAGTGCGGGGGCCGCGAGCGACGCGGATCCGATTCATTAGCACGAAACAACCCTTTCGGGAAGGAAGCAACAAGTTGTTCAGACGAGGGTGGCGAGGATGCGGCGAGAGATGCTAATTTCAGCAATTAGCCCTTTCGTCGTAGTCGGCCGCCCCCGCCAACAGAATCCCTAATTAGAAAACCGCCCTCAACGACCGATTACAAGTGGCGAATTAAACATCCCCCAGGGACCGGGAAAACCCCGGATTACTTAACAGCTTTTCCTGAGAATTAACACAGCAATTACCATTAAACTCACGCTTTTTAAGTACTTGACAAGTATAACTTTTTTAAAATGACAAATCGCAATACTTCCTAAGTCGTCATGATAATTATTTTTTAATTATCTTAACGAAAATGTTCGAAGTTAACAAAGGAAATGAATTAACGTGCAAAAACAACAAATTAAAGACAAATCAAGTACTTCTTTTTCTAATTGTACAAACAACAAGTATGTATGAGTTACTTGCCAAGTATTTTCAATCAGCATGCAAAACCAACAAGCAGCAAGATCATGCACAAGAGGAGAGCTCGGCAATCGATAACGAAAAAAAGTAAATTTAAAGCCGCGGGTGAATTTTTTTTTCCCCCGACTTTTTTTTTTTTTGGTGTATGTGTGCGCGCTTTAAAGAGGGGTGGCCCACCCCCGTCACTAGCGTGACTCACAATTTTTTTTTTCATCATCGTCTCCCTTATTAGGGGGATGTCTGCACATAAAAAATGCAGAACGCACCCCACACACGTCCACCAGACTACGAGTAAAAAAAAAAACGCCACCCCACGGATCTTCCGAACGCAATTTAATCGAGGGGTAAGGGGGAAAATAAAAAAAAATAAATAAAATCATATGTATGCATGTAAGTTTGTGATAACGGAGTAATCCGAGCGGAGATCTAATTTATAATTACATTTCTTCTACAAAAAATAAATAATATTTATAAATAAAAGTATAAAATATATGTATATAAAGTGATATTTTTTATGTTTTGGGGGGAGGAGGAGACACGCACACGTGATGCTTAGTTTTCTTTTTCTATCTGACCCTGATTTCGCCCATTCACATAATATAATTATTTTTTTTTACACGTTTACAAAAAAAAAAGATTATTTTAAAGTACTGACCTTTGAAATAGAGGCCAGTATTGGTCCATAGTCGCATTGTGATGAATTGTATTCTGAAAATATTGAAAAAGAAAAAATAATAATCAATTTTTACATAAAGAAGAAAAAAAAATAGTAATAATAAACGTGGAGGAAATAAACATTTAACAATCATCATCATCATCATCGTCATCAAAATCGAAGAAGAAAATTGTAATTTTAATAATAACAACAATTCGTCTAGAAAAAGGAAACGGAGAATACACACTAAATTTATTTATTTTTCGATTACTTGTTACTATTAATCATTACGTAATTTTCTGCAATCGCTAATTATCAATAACAATAATAATGTCGACAAAAAAAAATTATAATAGGACTAATAATAATTTGGATTCGTATGTACAGAAGCGCTAATCAGGGCCATATATATATGTATGTATATAATCATCGTTACGTGATTTTGTCGCAATTTAATTAAAATAATACCGATGGATGAAGAGCAGCAACGGCGAGGAAACAACAGAACAACAACAATGAATGAACGAGGGAGAGAGAGAGAAGAGAAAGAAAAAAAAAACGTAATTTGTATAGGTTAGTTAGGTATACGTTGATTGGTTTTTCACGGCGCAGTGATTATGTAAGATGGCATGACGAGGCAGACTAGAGCGTGATGTATATACCCCCCCAAACACACAATGTGCTTTCCTTCTCTCTCCTTCTGTTTTCCTCGATCTTCCTTTTCTTTTTATCGTTGTTTTTATTCTTATTATTATTCGGGGGAGGCCCACCACCAGTATTTAGAGTTACTCAATCAAAACGGAACGATTACAGTTTTTTCTTTTTTCTTTATTTTTTTCGGGTGGGCCTGTACCACCCCGTACGAAGCATTTTATATTTAAATATTGCATGATTAGCTAATATTAAATAAACGTAACGTACTCTCTTAGAGGTTCCGTTATAATTTATATAAGTTTTTTTTTATTTATATATATATATTTAGGTCCCCACTGTCTAGTCAACATCACACGCCATATTCCCCCGAAAAAGTATTTGTTTAGGTTCGCCTCTTCCATGCATACATTTCGCTTGTTGTTTTATTTTATTTTTCAGTAAGGGCGGAAAAGGACAATTTCCTGGTATTACCTTAACTCAGCATTTAAAGAAAACTAAAGATTACTTGCTTTTTTTTTGTTTGTTACATTTGTTTGTACTTGAAATTAATTTGCTATTGTTTCGTACGTTAATTTTTAGGAAAATGAATGATAGAGAAGTCAACGTTCTTATCGTAGGCGATTCCAAAGCAATAGTAATAATAATGATATCCTCGACTTAGTTAAGGGAAACGCACCGTTCGGAATGACCGAACTTAACCAATAATTTAAGTCCATAAAAACTGGTATCATTGTTCTGCGGCAATAAATTTTAACTTTCCACATTAAATCCTTTTCAATTCCGAGGCTCTCTCTCTCTTTCTCTCAACTCTCCTCATTCTTCTACTTCTTCTTTTTATTATTATTATTATTATATTCTCCTCTCCTTTATTTAGGGATTCCTTTTCACGTTGCATTATTTCCAGAGCCGTCGCGGCCGGAGATTTAAGATGCAAAGCAGAACGGACCCGTGCATTTCTTTATATTCAAATCAGAGAGAGAGAAGAGGATGCAAGCAAAGATGAAAGAAACAAACCAAAAAAAAAATAATGAAAGAAAACACATTGCGCCAAAACCATGCAGAACTATTCATGCAAACACAAACAGGAAAAGAAAAACGAACCGGAGAGACGACAACAAAATAAATTACGAAATAATCGATGTCTTCTTTGATGCGGGGTTTGTTGTTGGGTGAGCGAAGGTGGAGGAGGAGGAAGAAACACGTGCACTTTTCCAGGTGACAAAAACGTAAAAGGAAACATCGGGTTTTCGGGGAAAGAGTTTGTTGTGTGGTCGAAGAACGTGAATGGGATTGCTCAGGTACGAATGTGCGGATTATCTTTTGTGGGACACCACGACTGCATCAGGTAGATGATGGTAACAAGGAAAACTCATCTTTCGAGCAAAAAGAAACGCGTGATTTGGCAAAGCGATTCATGTGTTATTATATATATTTTTGGGGAAATTGTCGTTCCGAGGACAGCTGTTCAATTATCACGAATCAATAGTAGTTACAAAACGCGACCCCTGGAAATGAATCGGTGATTTCGGGGTCGCCTTTTGTCACGAAGTGTTTGCTGCGAGATTCCCCATTAGCATTAGGGAAAATCCTTTGTTGCGATAGAGGGAGAAATTACGTGTGTACAGAAGAGCATTTTTCATGCAAAAATCCCCTTTTTTTTTTAACTAGGCATTGTTGCATGATTAATGGGTTGCGAGAGGACGGTTTTTACTTATATATTTTTTCGTTTTGGCAATTAAGTCTCTGAATTACCTGAGAGGATTAGGATGCGGGATTACAGAGAGAGGTGCACCTGCGCGTGGAACAATTGTATGTAATTTTAAGATGAAGAAGGGAGAAAGGAATAAAAAAAAGTGGATAGAAAAAGGGACGTATCCGAAATTATGACTTTATTTTACGTTCCAATCGCCGCGGGCTCCCCTCTGGAAAATGCTTGGATACGTGGGAGATGAAGAAGAGGAGATGAGGGAAAGAGGAAAAAAAAAATACAATCTCCCTATGAAGCCAAGCATGTAATGAATTTCAGTTCTCCGCGTTCGGTGCGGGATTTTTGAGTGCGGCACACCAAATAAAAATTGGAGCCGAATATATCTTGTGCTTGCATACAAAAGTTGAATCGAAGATGATGATGATGGTTGGAAAAGATGGAATGGGAGAGCGAGCGCAGCGTTCCCTTGAGGGATTTAATTACACCCTCTCTCTTTCTTTCGTTCTCTTAGTGTGTTTGGTTTTAATTCGGTAGCGAAATTGTTAAGACAGTCTTTCCGCTTTGCTGGGTGATTAAATCATCCGGTTAGTTAACCAGAACTCGCCGCTTCTGCTGCTGCTGCTGCTAACCATGTGCCTTGGGCGACCCGCCCGAACCTTCTTCTTCGATATATTAGAGTTATTGATTGATTAACGCGCGGCTGTTGTGTTTTTTGGAACCCTTTTTACGGCGCACGTGGGGGAGGGAAAAACCAATACATTTGCTCTAACCGGGGGGGTGCATAATACATTAGGCGCAAACCATAAATTGGAACGGGATAAATCATCGGACTCGAATTTAAATTCCAGCCGCTGCTGCCGCTGCTGCCTTTGGGGGTGGTGGATGTATGTGTGTGTATCCCTTGGAGAGAAGGAGGGAAAAAGCGCAGATAGATAGGAGAGCGCGAATTTAAAATATTCCAATTCGAGTCGGACGCAGATAAGTCGGGCTTGTTCACCCCTGGGCCCTTTATTCCTTCCACCCCGTCTGCGATCCGCTCTCCCCGTTTAAGTATCGCCCATTTCTTTAAATCGCTTAAATTGTCTCTAAAATAAATCGAATTGACGCTCTATGCGTTTGTCTTGCAAATGGTGGATTGTCAATGGCACGGAGGGACGTTTTATAAACGGCGGCAGTTCGCGCGCTCCGATCAATACCACGTTTAAAAAGGAAGGAAGACGAAGATGAGAGAAGAAGTATAATAATTCCCCGAGAAGAAAGGCTCGTCCCCCTCATAGTAATAAAGTTCGCCGCAGACCTGAAGAATGTCAAATATCTTAGGCATCGACCATCAGGCATAGCTAAACAGAGTTATGAGTTGTTATACCGCCATTCGATCATACCGACGGTCGTTGTCGCGTGTCTAACGATACCATTTAGCGATTTCTGCACTTTACGACGTGTCCTCAGCAATGCAGGAAGAAGAATAAGGTTCGTAACCATCGTCCTGCGTTCATCATTAGTTCTCGGACCCGGGAAGCGCGCAAATCAATTCTCTGCGGAGGCGTGTTGCATGTGTTAAATACATAATCAAGGGAGAGAAAAAGGGGTTTATTACAGCCGCCTCCGAAGCGTCGGGGTTGGCTTGTATCGCGCAAGTCTTAACGGACGCCGCCCCCAATGTACACCTAAAACCTCCGCCAATTAGCTCGACACAGAGACAACTAATAGAGATTGGATCCGGATTCGTCCTCGCCGAGGATAACTTTATTCCAAGAAAACTCCCACGAACCCGGGGAGGAGCAGTAATTACTTCTCTCCGTCTCCTTCTCCTCCAACCATTCTTCGATCCCTCTGTCTCTATCACACCCACGCAAACAGAGGACCTACCCCCGGGCTACTTTATTTCTCCCGACTACCGCAGGACCTCACATAGAAATTGTTTATTTACACCGCCGGATGAATTCTCTCCCAACAAGACATTGCGACCGACGTCACGTCCAGATGCAGAAAAAGAAATAAATACTTGATAATACCCCGAACTGTAATCGTGAGCAGGAGGAGAATAGGACAAACGCGATTACACCCAAGAGACCCAATCTATATTTGAAAATTTACCACCCAGCTCACCACAACAAGCAAATGTTGTTGAAAGTGTGTGAGAGAGAGAAAGATGAAGAGAGATTGAGAGAACAGGTCTTGGGCCCTGGGCATGTTTAATTTAATTAATTTTTCAACTTATGATCGATGACTCGCCGAATTTTTTCTGATGAGTCACAGCAGCGCAACCGAGAAAGAAATAATTATTCCCGTCACTTCTTCAACGACGAGTAGTAAAAATAAGACGAACAAACAAAAAAAAAAAAAACGAGAGTATAATCAGAGAAAATAAGGCAAATGAACGATGCAAGATGAAGAGCAACAAAGAACGAACTGCTACTGTTCGAAATCTGATCTTCGTCGTTCGTGAGGATGAAGCTTCGCAAAAAAAGACGGTAAATTGAGCCCAGAGCCGCGTATATATTCTGGGTGTTGCCAGTAACTTGATCGAGTGATTGAATGGAGTACAAACAGATTAATTAGTTGCTTTATTTTCTCTCTTTTCTTCTTTAAGCAGGTAAATAATATTTCTTTTCTTTTCTTTTGCGTGCGTCTTTTAAATCTTTCGAATAGGTTTCGGTTCTCGCTGTTTAATAATGAAACGCGAAACGCACGGTCTACAACAATACTTAAAATGAGATAATTTACGATGGTCGAGGTGAGAGATGGACACGGTGTGTGCGTGGAAGAGAAGGACGCCGATGTATGAATTAAACTCAAACAAGGTTATAAATTATAGTGTACTTATTTACGAACTATTCCGCGCCGAGGCGGACGGACCCAGCCAGACACAAGAGTAAAGCCGAGGTGTCGGTTGCGGCGTTTTAATGACCCACCCGGTGTGTAATTTGACTGCGCCAGAGAGCCCAAAGCGAGGTGGCATGGGATGGTGGGTCGGTCGTGCGGTCACAAGACCCGGCTGACCCATTGTTGCATATTTACTTCGGTCTGGGCTCTTTCTGTACATATATATAATATATAAATGAGATGAGATGATTCTATGATGATGAATGAATGAAGGAATAAAAAACATCCAACCCATCGATGGATGGATTGGAGGAGAGAGAGGAGGAGGCGACGGCAGCAGCAGCAGCAGCAGAAGAAGTGTTGTTGTAGTAGTAACAGCAGCAACAGCAACAACGAGGAGTAAACGAAGAAAAGAGACGTGATGATTCTGGGCGGGTTCGCGGGATTCATTCTACTTTCGCAATAAGACAAACAAGTAGTTGGTTTCTATAGCTACCGGAATACGCTCCGACGCCATTGGATGGGAGAGTACTCTATACAGCACACTACATGAGCCTGGCTCCGTGCGCGATTACGAAACTACTTTTTATTGAATTTGTTCTTAATGCGACCGGCGTGTACCGACGAGTTCGAGGAGGTGACCAGAGTTAAAGAAACAGAGAAAGGAACAGTAGACCTCTCTCTTCAATGGTTACGATTTATTTACACAGCGGACACACCACGATTTACCATGCCTCTTGCTCAGCCCTGCTGTTTGTTTGGGGTGAGGTGTGACAGAGAGAGAGAGTGAGTGAAGATAGGGCCAGGTGTGCGAATAGGAATCGGAACCGAAAGGGACACATCTTTGGCACTACCTGAGATCACTTATCATTAGGCTACGAGCGAAAAGGGAGCAGCAAATAAAAACAGCTGCTATTTAGCCGGGGTCGAAGAATAACAAAACTTTTGTTTGCGCCGCAAAGAGAAGCAACGAAGAAATAAAAGATTGCGTCCCCCGTTTTATCTTTTTTTTCTTCTTCTTCTGTTATTGTTGAGCCGTTTCTGTTGCGTTTGTTTAGAAGAACTGGTCCGTCACTGTATCGTGGCGAGACAAGGTCGGACCCGTTCCGGACAATTAGCAGCTCGCGTTCCATCACCGAAACCGACCATCACCATCTGGCAAGAGAAGAGAGACCGAACGACGACATCGTTGTCGTTATTCTGATTAAAAGCAATCAAAGCGCGCGAGATTTGCTCCTGCAGTTTTATTTTTTATGTTAGGAATGAGCATATGTGCGTGGGGCGTCGCAGACAAAGAAAGCATCGATGGGGTATCGACACACATCCATCGGATCAGTTTCTTCTCCTCTTTTTTTTTTTAATATGCCATAAATCTGGGTGACGCATAAAAAAAGGACACATGCGACGACGAATGCTGGGTATTATTAGATATGGATAAAACCTATTGTATCCGAAGCAAATTTATGGCCTAAACGTGACGCGACCCATCGGAAGGAAAGGGCGGTTGCGCGCTCCCCCAGAAGTGGCGGAATATAAGTAGCAGCAAAAGAAACGGGGGCATGAGCAGCCGGCAACGCTAAAATCATTATTAATTGAATATGATATCAAAAATGAGAAATGTGTTCATTTACGGAGAAATAAAGTTTTATCTTTTCCATACAATATTCCATCAAGCACGGCGGCGGGCGTATTCTATCCGGGGCGCCGCGACGTGCACCATATATTATTGACGACGGCGCGTACGACGTCCGCCGCCTCCTCCACCTCCACCGCCTCCTTCCCCTGGCCCAACCAAACCAAGCCAGGCCAGGCACAGCCAGAGCCGCATTACGAATTCATATGAGAAACACAAGGGGGACTTGAAATATTAATCTATATTTCTCATTTTTCCGTAGAAAACAATTCATACACCCAGCATGGAACAGAGAGAGAGAAAGAGAGAGAGAGATAATAAAAACCGCCCTCTGTGGGGATGGCGGTGGTGGTTCCGCTCAAACCCCACAAACACGCGCGCGCTCTACCATTACCCAATGTTACGAAATACGAACGCGGATTAAGGAAGAAACAAAAACAAGACATACTTAAATTGCAAATTGGAAAAGGGGATGAGACGATAGTAATATTAAAAGTTGGACTCACCGTTGGCACCGAACATTGGATGGTGGATGAACTGGTTCTGGGAGCCGCCGTACGATCCCGTGTTTCCGAGGGCGTAGAGCTGCTGAAAGAGGGCCTCCTGGTTCTCGTCCGGTTCGCTCTTGACCGCCGCAGCCATCTGCATACCGGCCATCTGAAGTAGCTGCAGATGCGTGTTGTTGTTCATGCTCTGCTGTTGAAGCTGCTGCTGTTGCTGATGCTGCTGCTGTTGTTGTTGTTGTTGAGGATTTGTCGTAGAATCCGCGGAAACGGTCCCAGAAGCGCCAGGAATAGGAGGCACCGTGAATTCTCCATCGTTGACGCCGTCTTTGCTCATGTTCTCCAAATGCGTTCGCACGTTCGTGATATGGCCCTTCGTGAAAATGTGATCCTGAATCGAGTACTTGTGAGAGTACTTGAAGCCACAGTATTTACAGTCGTCCGGAAGAGGTGGCGAAGTTTCAGTTTCTGGTCCACCGAGCACCTTTTGAAGAGCTATTTTACCCTTCTTTTCCTTTGCTCGCGCGTTCTGAAACCACACTTGCACCACCCTCTTTGGAAGGCCGATTTCCCTGCCGAGCATCTCACATTCAGCCATCGTAGGCGTCTTATAATCGTTGAATAGCGACTTCATGATTTTCACTTGAACGGCGGACATCTGCGTCCGAAATCGCTTATTGGAGGACGAGTTTGGAGTTAACGAAAGTCTTTGAGGATTGTTGCTCTGCGTGCTGCTCGCCGGAGACGTCGGATTGCTTTCGTCGTCCAGGTAGTCAGCAGTTTCTGACATCGAGTCGCTTCTTTCGTCGCACAATGACCTTTCGCTGAGGTCCGTCAACGGACCTGGATCACACAGGTTCCTCTCATGATCCATATTCACTTTCATCGGTCTCGATAAGTCCACCGGTTTAGACAAGTCTAAAGGGATACCTTCTTCGTCTTTACCTTTGATTTCACTTTTGTCTCCGTTCGAGGCATGCGCTTGCAGCTCGCTGATGTACCTCTTCATGCTCTCCTCGTAATATTTTTTTATGGAGTTCTCCATATCTGGATGGAGGCTTGGAAATAGTGGTGGCATCATGTTTTGACCTGGATTGAATTTGTTGTCGCCGCCCGAACTGAGGCTCGGCGATGACTCCAGGCTCACTTCTTCATCTGGCAGAGCGTCGATATTGATTTCACCGCGGGCGCACTGATCTGCATGCTTCGTTGTTAAATGCGATTCCAACGCCGATTTTACTTTGAACAATGCCGGACAGAAGGGACACCGTTTATTGATGACCTGTGCATGAGCTCTAAACTGTCCTTTGCGTTCACGGGCACGCGTATTCTGGAACCACACTTGCACTACTCTCTTCTTTAATCCCACTTCTCTCGCGATGTTCTCGAGCATCTTCCGCGACGGATTGCTCTCGATTTGGTACTTCTGGTACAAGTAATCCAATTGCTCTGGCAGTATTGTCGTCCTCAATCTCTTATCCTTGGGTTGATCGGAAACGTCGCTTTCGCCGTCGTATTCTTCCAGTTTCCTCTTCACAGTTACGTTGTTCAACATATTCATCAGAGGGTGTTGGATGGGCGATGACGACTTATTGTTTACCATGTCCGGTACACCCAAGTTCGCGTTCAATTGCTGCAGCTGAGCGTGCTGCTGTAGTATTCCAAATGGAGAGTCTGGAGGATATGTGGGGAACAGATTCGGGTTCATGATGTGGACCAATTGATGTTCGCGCCATAAATCGAAACGCGGAAAGATGGAATTGCATTTGTCGCACTGGAAAGTTCCGTCTTTGGATTCAGGCTGCGCGTTGTTCGGCGGCGAAGACGGTTGATAGCTTTGGTTGGTCGGCGTCGGCGTTGTAGATAAATTTGGTTGTTGCAAATGATGTTGTACTTGTTGTTGCTGCTGCTGCTGCTGCTGTTGTTGCTGTTGCGGTGGTTGTTGTTGTTGTTGGTGGTGGTTCGGGCTCGGAGAAGTGGTCTGCAATTGCGGGCTTTGCGGTACCGGCGGTTGCTGCACGTTTTGTTCAATCGTCGTGCTCGAGTTCGAATCCTCGGAGCTGAGAACCGCCGCTATTTGAGCTGCTGCTGCTTGCGCTTGGGCAGACCTCTTAGCATCCTCCTCTTTGAAACAGTGTGTCTTCTGGTGGCGGATCAGCTCGTAGTATCTCTGGAAAACTAATAGACATTTCTTGCATTGATAATTTAGCCCTGGCGTTCTTTGAAAACGGTTTGCACCACCTTCTTCCGGTATCCCAGGGGATGGCTCCGCGGCCGGTTGGTTCTCATATACTTTTCTCGCCTTTTGCCTGGCATTTTGGAACCACACCACGATCACTCTCGGACTGAGACTCAACAACTTCGAAAGGTATTCGAGATCGTCGTCTTTTGGGTAAGCATTGTTTTCGAAAAATTCTTGCAAGACTTTGATTTGGTAGTCGGTGAAGCGCGTACGATTCGCGCGTTTTCCTGTACTTCCGGTCGAACTGTTGCTGTTTGAATTCATTCCGAAATCGCGATTCGGACTGAGACATCGGTTTGGTGTTAATGGAAGCATATTTTGCAGGCTGTTCGGTGTCGGGAAGGATTGTTGGTTCAATTTCGGTGGCGGCAGCATCGGACTACTCAGAGGATGGTTTGATGTAGGAGTCATACTGATCGATGTAGGACTGTTGGTGGTTATTATGCTGTCGCCCAGCTGAGAGGCGATGATCGATGTCAGGGTCAGGTTGTTCGATGTTGATGGCATATTGTTGACCTGCTGATTGTCGGTGCTGCTCATCGAAGACGCCGGACTCTGGGGCGGCTGCAGATGTGGAGCAAGATTGAATATGTTTGGTTTCTCGTCCGTCGGATCCTGGTGCATTTTTTCATCAACGTGATGGTACTTGCTGACCGTCTCATCGACTGGTTCCTCCTTCATCTCGGTTTTAATTTCGGAGCTTTGAAACGCCGGAGGCGGCGGCGTCGTCTCTTTCGCTTTGTTCTCTTCGGTGCTGCTGCCCGAGTTGTTCAGAGGCATCACCTTCGCCTCGCCGGTCTTCTCGTACTCCTCCAGGTTGAGAGTCGTCGATGGTGGATTATTGAAATTGTAAGGACTGTCCTTGTTCCTCTGCCTCTCCTTGAAAAGCGTATTCCTGAACCAGTGCTTTATGACTTTGGGCGGCAGACCGCTCTGGGCAGCCATGTCGTGGATTTGTTCTTCGGATGGTGAATTATTGATGTCGAAGTGCGCGCGTAGGATTTTCAACTGGTCGTCGGTGATCCGAGTTCGGGCACGTTTCTGATTGGCTGCTGCATTTACGGCCTATGCGAAAACAAACACACACAATGTATGGACATGACAACCATTCAACTTTACTACATAACTTAAGACGAGATTTATACGTTCTCAATATTGAGACCGTGGATGTGCACCGCGCCAATAAAGAATAACAAATTGGCAATAAATCAATTACGATAATTATCACAATACAAGGTTACATCGCACAAATGGCAATTAAAATAATCAACGAGTCGGATCGGGGAACCGCGGCATTATCGCAATTGTCAGATGGATTGGAATGCATAATTACCACCACCAGCGCGCGGCGCGTTTAATTCCGTAATGCCGAGCACACCAAACCAACTCCAACTATTACTACTATCCAACATCATTGTTAATTCTATTATTATTATCATCATCAACATCGTAATCACATCATGATACTAATATAGAAATATCAAATAGAAATTCAACAGCGCGCTCGAATTGCGTAACCCGAAATATAATGCATTATGTTTCGATTGCAGATCTCTATGGTTACTACTACGGCGCTAATTAAATTCGAACTATGGAAATATGGAAATACACTGAGCTGTCAATATTATTATTAATATAATATTGGATATGTGATATTTGTTGCATTACATGTGAACCATATTCAAATATAATTTATTTAATTTATTGAACCGATCGAGAGGCGTGTCCAGTCGGACGCATTAACGTCGGTTAGTTCAAACAAACGCGCGCGTTTCGGAAATCAATTACATTGTCCAAATTACAAAGTACAATGAGCCTGGGACACGACAAAAACGTGTAGAAAAAGGATTTTCCCTTCGATTCAAATGTGAACGGTCTTTCAGTTTTCCGGAGAAAAAAAAATAATAAAAATAAAGGAAGAAAATAGTTTTCATTCCCCTCCTCATTCGGGGTGCACCATTGTCTCTTCGCTCCTTTTATTTTCGGTTCGATATATGTATACATTATATTATGCATTATGTGCATGTGCAGGTAGAAGTTTTATTGAAAAGAAAAATATCCGTGATCTCAAACAATGGTCAGATTAAAAATTTCTACCTACACCCGTGCAAACTTGTATTGTTATTTTTATGTGTATTCTTCGTGCGAGGAAAATAAGTTTCGTTGTAGTTAACCGAGTTTGAGAATGAACAACGATGATAATGAATGATACGAAGTGACAGGACATATGAGAGAGTAATATATATATAGAGATAGAGAGAAAAGTGGAACTTACCGCTTGTTGCTGCTGCATCATCGCCTGCTGTTTCGCCATCATGGACTGCTGGTCCTGGGGCGCGAACTGTTGCATTGGATCGTACGGTGGAGGCGGCATCATCATCGGCACGAGCGGAGGTTGAAGATTCATCGCGGCAAGGGCGTTCAGTCCCAGCGGCAGACCCATGCCCATCATTTGCATCATAGGATTAAAGTTCATCTGTTGCAATTGCATAACGTTGAGGGCGGCTTGCATCTCGGACATTTGCTGTGCGAGAGCCATGGGGTTCTGTGCCATTGTCTGTGCAATCATCGCTTGTATATTGGCCGGCAGCGAGTCTGTGCTGGAGGCAGGCGTCGAAGACGACGTCGGTGTCGATGGCGCCGTGGAGGTCGCCTCTGGTGGCGTTTGCAAATTCAGTTTTACATGTAGAGACTCTTTGGACTCGTCTTCTTTTTCCGGCGTCGAGTCGTTGATCATCGTGGTGGTTGTGGTAGCTCCCGGTGTCGTCACTCTGGGATTGCTGTTTAATGTTGACGAGGATGTCGCCGCAGTCACCACCACCGATTTCTTTTCGTATTCATTCTTGAACTGTTGAGCATATTTTTCTAAGAATTCTAGCGGCACTAAATCTTTATGGACTTCTTCACAGTGAGACTTTAACACCCACACACTAGAGAACTCTTTACTGCAATGTTGGCACGTGGATCTACTTACTTCAGGTAAGTTGTTTTCAATATCCTCCTCGGCCCTGGAAGCTTCGGACTCCTCGGTCGCAGTTGCTGGTGGGGTCGTCCTCTGCTTCTCTTCGGCCTCTCGTTCGCGTTGCCGTTGTCTTCGCTGGTGACTCTCATTATATTGCATCACCAAGTCGAAACCGAAACTCTCGAGCAAGTGTTTGTACATATGCGAACTTGTTTTCTTTGGTAAATTCAATCTGCTTATTATGTCTTGTTCACCGGGCGGCGGACTCTTCGCCTGGCCCGGCTCTTGTGCCTGGTATATGGCCATCGGAGCGGCAAACATGCAATACAACTGTTGATGTGCACTCAACTGATCTTGTGAACTAAATAATGCGCCGCACTTTGGGCAACTAATCATCCCTTGACTACCTGTACTACCTGTAGGGTTGGGTGACCGCGGGGTGGGGGACGTCTTATCCCCACTGCCGCTGCCGGGCGTCGGACTCGACTGCTTCGGAGACTGCATGGCTGCTGCCTCCGGTTGCTCGATTAGCGGTTTCGAAAGATCTATCTGACCGGCCATCGCCAAATCTTGCAGTTTACTGGCCCTCGTCTGATGCAGCACGCTCCTCATATGGATATCCAATGTGCTGCCCTGAGTGTACGCAACCTTGCAAATATTACATCTGTACCGTTTCTTGTCATCCTCTTCCGAAGAAGTACTTTTCGGCGTCAACGACATATTGTGTTGCTGCTGTTGTTGCTGCTGCTGCTGCTGTCCACCTCCCATCACCGTCGGCGATACAGGCGGATTGTTGTTGTTGTTCTGCTGCTGCTCTTGCATCGCTCTCTTCAGCTTATGCAGATGGCTCACGGAATTGTAGTGCACGAGCAGTATGTTCTTTTGCGTAAAACTCTCTTTGCACACATCGCACTTATACGGTCGATTCGGGTCTAGGTATTTCTCCATGGGGTAGCTCAGTTTCTCACCTTTCCTATGCAAAAGGGTTTTGTTGTGGGCAGTTAAATAGCTTTGCCTGGTAAATGCTACTTTGCACCGGTGGCATTTGTACTTTCTGTTTGGATCATTGTAACTGTCTTCCGCTATTGCCTGGCTGTTCAGGTAGTCTTCCAGGAACTGCTGATCTTTGTACATTATGCTGTCATCTGAATTCTCGCCGTCATTGGCGTTGCTATCGTCGTGACTGGCGTTCATCTCTTTGCTCTCCTCGCAATCCATAGACTCGATATCATCGTTGCGGAGCGACTCTTTCTTCAGGATATCGTTCGTCGAACTATCCAGAACCTGGCCTTGAAGACCTGCAAGCAGCAGTGGATTATTCATCAGACTATGCTTATAAGCATTCAGTTCATCATCGGTTAATTCGGAGTGGACACTCTCGACGTGTTTGTGCAACGCTACAAGGGAACGGAAGCTGCGACCGCAGAGTACGCATTTCGTTGCATCCCTGATCAAATGGTATTGAGAGTGAAGCTGCAGCTTCTCCAGCGTCTTGAAAGCTAACGAGCATTGATTGCATCTGTATTTGTACACGTGCTTCTCCGATACGGACATCTGCGAGATCGAGTTCTTAGCATGAACCTCTTTGAAATGCATCTGAAGCGTATGCGCGGTAGGAAAAAACTGATTGCATCCTTTCTTCCAGCACACGTAACCCGGACCGCTCGGCGTCTGCTTGATCTCCAGGTGACCGGTCTCGTTTTGGTGAATGCAGAGTTCGTCGATGTTCTTGAAATTCTTCAGACACGTGCTGCAACGTTCGAATTCGAAGTCGACGGTGTCGTCGCTGTGCGGTGACATCAGATTGTCTTGATCGATTTCCATGTTATTGGTGGAGTCGCTCTTGTCCAGTTTCGTCGAGTCCTTTGAGGACACGGAATTAGGCGATACCAGCTGATTAGGTGGCGTTTGCATCTGCTGACTGTTGTTCGGGTTGTTCGGCGTCGGCGTTCTAGAGGATTGGTTAAGCCAGTGGCTTTGGTCGACGAGCATGAGGAGCCGTTGAAGGCCCTCACTGTTCACCGAGTGTATTTGCATGACATGCCGCTCCAGATTAGTCCTGTCTTTGAACGCATCCTGACATAAAGGACATTGAAAGCTCGTTTCCGCCGAGGAACTGTTCGTACCGTGCTGGGCCAAGACATGAGCCTGTATTCGCATTTCTGAATCGCTTGTGTACTCGCAATATGGACACACATGCTGAGATCCGGCGTCGCGGTTCGCCTCTTCGGTATCTTCTGCGGGCTCGGATTTGAACTCTTTTTGCGACTCCGAGTGGCTTTGAATTTCAGAGTTCGCGCTGTCTCTTCGCTCTATCAAAGAATTAAATATGTTACACACTTGTTTCTCTCGATTACTTTTTTTTATTGAATTTTTTGTTTGTACGTTTTGGTTGTATATAACTAATGAATTTTTGATATACACAGTTTTTAATTAAAAATCCAAAACTAAAGTTTGCGCTTCTGAGAAATAACAAAATTATTATGCATATTCATAAAAAGAAAACGAAAATAATTATTTGTACAATTAATTTATATTACGTGCAATTAAAATAAATATTAGAAAGCAAGAAATAAAATAGAATGAAATACCCGGAAGATTAGTGTAATAAAATAAATTAGTAAGCAAACAATTATAAAAGACCCACCCCCAAAAATAATATATAGAGGTAAAAACGAGATGTTTTATGACTTTCGAGTATTTTGCATAATAATAAAGTGAACAACAAATGCTTTTCTCCCGTTTACTTCGTGTCTCGTTATTTCGAAGAGAGAATAAGCGGAAAAAAAAATAAGTAAAAAGTGTGTCAAATGTGTATCAATTTCAATAATTTATGTGCGCCCGCTTTATATTTCTTTCGCATCATTCCTTTCTTGTCTTCGCGAAGAAAGCAGAACTAACATTGTTTCACAAATAGCCTGAGGATAGCCCTCCGTGCAATGAGGTGTAGTATCATTGTATCTTGGAAACGTGTAGCGTATATACAGTGCATAGGGCCCCGGTCTCAATCGAGAGCTCCGAAGAGGACAATAACAACAATCATTTACAAGGGGCCATTGTTATCAACAGCCAAGAGCTAAACACTCCTTTAAATGAAAACGCTCCTAATTACATATCCAAATTTTAATAAGAAAAAAATCCCCATATACACATAGATACAGTATGTATATATATATATAAAACATATGGCGAAGCCACGCTATGCCACAGCACCCCGGGATATAAAATTATTATTAAAGCAACACGTCAACTATTGTGAATATAAGATGAAAAAAAATAATATATATATAGCGCAGAGGGGAAAACACCGATACGCCCTGTGTTTATATATTATTACACCTATTGTGTATAGATACAGTTACATGAAAGTTCATTTTAGCATACCTTTAAAACCCCCTCAGAAAAGAATATATCATGAAGAATGAGAAAAGAAAAAAATAACAAGCAAAATCGGGCGTATAATTTCGCAGGCAACTAACTGTCCATTAAAGAATTACCGAAAGCTGGAATTTTTTAATAATCAGTCACGCACGCCAACAATTTCAAAATTGATACACATTTTCAACAACGGGGCGTACGAAAAAGCAAAAAAACAAGTACAAAGCAACAACTGGTATGATGAGAGAGAGAAAATGAAGAAGGGAAATAAGAAAAGGTACGTGGGTGTACAGAAGATTGTTATAATGCACTGCAACAAAAATATCACCGTTGTAAAAACACGAATTTCCGAGAAAAAAAAAGTATCGTTTTCTTATCAACTGTGCTGATTTCTGCACTACGCCCTAAAATTTCAGTTTGCAGTAAGAAGGTTGACCATAAAAAAAAGTTTATTACTGAACCATAATTTTAAATTTTCTAGTAATATTTTGTTTGTGATATTTTTGAAATAATATTTATTTTAATTTTTTTTTAAGATGTAAATAATTTGGAATATAATTAATATGCGGTAATGTTTTCGTGCAGATGTGTTTAGAGGATAGAATGAAGAAAAGAATGGACTTACCAGGCGTCTGCTGATCGATGGGTCCGGGTACAACGTGAAAGACTTCACCGATTTCGGGCGCTGTTTCTTTGCCTTCGGCGCGCCTCTGGAGCTGATGGAGTTGCTCTAGGTGAAGATGTTTCAGAGATCTAACGTGTTGCAGGAGAGGTAGTCGGTTGGTGGCGGAGAAGCTGCACAGAGAGCAGTGGAATACCCTGGGTTGTTCCTGTCGCAGAGATGAGCATCTATCGACGAGGTGCTTTAATAGCGCAACGCCGGCCTCATGACGGCCTCCAGCTGCGTGCAGTTGAAGTTTATGGGCAGAATTCGTGTAGTAATCGCAGGCGTTGCATCTGATCTGAACGCCTCCGGGCGCGGAAGCGTACTTGAGTTTCCATTCGTTGCGCGGACCACCCTCCTTCACGTGGTTCACGTGCTGCAGTCTCTGGAGATGCTTGTCAGTCTTACAGTGCAATTGGAAGTTGGCTTTCAGGTTCGTCTTGTAGGTGCACAATTTACAGACATAGTGGCCGGCGACCACCGCCAGAATTTCCTGCTCTCTCAGTCGGGTTCGGTCCTGCGCCAGATGTCTGCCGAGATCTTCCAGGTTGTCGGTGGAGAAGACGTTGCAAACGCAACAGTGGTAGGTTCTCTCTGGATCAGGATCCGCAGGTTCCGGTGGTGGTTCCATCGTCTCGGGATTGAGTC
Source organism: Nicrophorus vespilloides (assembly GCF_001412225.1). Lineage (NCBI taxonomy): Eukaryota > Metazoa > Arthropoda > Insecta > Coleoptera > Silphidae > Nicrophorus > Nicrophorus vespilloides. The sequence goes on from NW_017095787.1 coordinate 120,216, forward strand.
CCATGTCAGTGTGTGAAGCCATTTCTGCGGGCGCTCCATGTCCTGGTAACTGTCCGCCGGTCATCATCTGGATGAGCAGGGCTTGGTTGTAAGCCATATCAGCTAGAGCCGCTTCAGGCTTATCGCCTAGTCCTGGATACATTCCGTACAGACTTTCCATGTGCTGCTGCGGATGTTGTTGGTGGTGCAGGGCGGATAGCGTCTGCATGTGTTTCACGTTCTGCTGGAGCACCAGCATGTTGTGCGTATGTTTGTCGGAGGTCATGTGTATTCTGAGATTGCGAGCGACGTTCGCCTCGTAATTGCAGACGTCACATCTGAAGGTGGGTTTGGGTTTGTGGCCGCCGCTCGTCACCGGCGAATGGTGAACCGGTGGTGCTTTCGGCGACGCTTGCCGCGACTCGCTGGTCGGGGCTCCGCCGTTCTGCAGCTCTTGCATGTTGTTCAAGTGCTTGTCTGATTGCATATGTATACTGAGGTTTCCTTTGGTTGTGGTCGAGTAGTTGCACACCTCGCAGCGGTACGGTTTGTAGCCGCACGTGTAGGTTTCGCCACGCGCCAGACGCGGATGGGGCTGTCCTGCTATGCAGTAGATGCAGCTCGTCTCCGCCTCCGGGTGTTTCTCTTTCATGTGGATCTCGAGGGTCTCCTGGTACTTGTAGTGCCAATTGCACTTGGGACACTTCAGAGTCTTGCACGAGTTGCGGCTGTGGACGTTGCCGAGTCCTGCAGGACCGAGACGTCCGGACGCCAGGATCATCTCGCAGCGGGCGCACTCTGCGCCAGAGGGTCGACCCTGCAGATGTTCGGGGCAGACGCCGATCGTGGTGCCGGTTAAGAAGGCCGGGGGTTGCGCGAACGGCGGGGACGGCGACTTGCCAGGGGTGGTACGCGAAGAACCGCTCGGCGGCGTCTCCGACGTCGACATAGGATTCGGGTTCATCGAGATGGGTACTGAAGAGTTCATCAGGCTGCTCTCGGAGGTTGGAGGTGATGGACTGCTCAACGGCTCGAGCAGCGATACCATCGGCCTTTTGTCGGCTCCTACGCACTGCAGGATTGCGGAGCAGTCGGCTGCGAGAACCTCGCGTTCCGACTCTTTCAGGGTGACACCGTGCTCTGCTTGCGCGTGGTTCGCGAAGGACCGAGCGAACCCAAAACTGAGTTTACACACGAAGCACATGAGGATGGGCTTGACCGGCACCGAGGCCGGTCGTGGAGGCCTCGCATCCCGAAGCGCGATCACGCGGTAACTGTGCACTGCCGGCAGTTCCGTGGGTCTCGTCGCCTGCCGCAGCAGTCTTGACACGTACACTGCTTGAAGTGGTGGCACCACCTCGGGTACCGCCGTCTGCGTCGTCGTCGTCGACTCGCTCTCACTTTCTGAATCCTCGATTATGTATGCCGACCCGTCCGGATTGTAGACGATCTTCCCGGCGAACTGCTCCACGTCGGAGGTGTCTTGCTGCGACATGGCAGGTGATGGAAGGCGGGTTGGTGCTGGGGGCGGCGAAGCTCCAGGCGCTGCTGGAGGTGGACTGGCCTCTTGTTCTGGGCTCATGGCGGCAGTGGTATCTCGTTGATGCCGCTCGTTGCGGCCGCCGGAATTTAGCTCAGGCGCCGCGGACAGAGTGGGCATCGCGGCGCATCACATGCTCGCACAACGAACGCCCTGCAAACAAACACAAAACAAACAAAAAGATACAAAATTAGTTACATAATACTACAATACATTAAAATTAATATTAAATATTCAACAAAATTGATTTCTCATTGTAAAGCTATCTACAAAAGACAAATTTAATTATGTACATAGAACAACGTATTATACTTTTTGCTTATAGTAATTTCATCATAAATTTATTGATTGTTACACAAACTTGATGTAACTCCTAATATCATCAAAACTTGAAGAGTTCTTCACGCTCCAAAAAACAAATTTACTTTTCCAAATACATCTCATTTGGAGTTCCTCGCATTCCTACGAGCGCAATTATTTAGTTTATCTGGAAGCTCTACTAAAACTTGTTCAAAGTACGAACACAAACAAGCTCACTATTACCGCACGAAACGTATATTATTAAACGCGCATTATTTACATACCCATGAGCGTTATACAAAAAAAATAATAATAAAGTACACCGAGATTAATAATAGCAACAAGGAGTTTATTTAAAATCGAGAAAAATTAAGGAAAACATCTGCCAATAAATGCGGATCATTGTAAGCTTTATTGATAGAACGATACCGATTCAATTCATACAAATATATCTGTATGTGTGTTATTATTTATTTATTTCAATTTTTTTTTTCAATTTTATTTCACGAGGAGAAGACGAACCAAGGCGGGGCCTTATGAATAAATGCCTTTGTTAATACAATTTAAGGTGTGTTCACGAGTCGTCATTGGTATTTAAAGTGGCACATCGCACACGTACCAATTTTTTTCTTCCCTCTTCTTCTTCTTCTCTTTCATGATTATTATTACTTCTCCTTTTTAATATACGCACACGGCGTTAATAAAAGGGGGAGCACTAATAACGTTCGCGTTTATTATTTATTCAGCTTTGTGATGATGGCAGAGAAAACGAAGAAAGGGGAATGAAATACGAAGAATGTGCGACCAATGAGGATAGAGCTTGATTTGCTTGAAATCATTTATGTGTGTGTGTGTGTGTGGATAAGAGGAAAAGGAAAAATTACAAGGTGTATTTACATATATTTATCTTATAAGATACGACACGTGTGAAATTAAATAAGTCAACTGTCGCACGTTAACGAATCGAATGGATTTATCTATCACGCCAATGCGCAAACAATTCCCGAAGGATGTTACACACAAGAAAAAAAAAATTAAAGATTAGAAACAGGAGCATTATGCGTTTTGCCGTTACCAGATTATACATGCAAATAACAATTTCGTTTTAAACAATCCACTGTTATGTAATAAGTGTTTTCGTGTCTCCTCTGAATATTTAATGAATGTATTTTTGTGGTAATTTTTTTAATGTGGGGATTGCAAATGTTGAGGGTTGAAAAATTAATGGTTCTATTTTGAAAAACTTGAGGTTTTGAGGTAATAGCATTGACGGAGATCGTAATTTCATGAATTAATAGAAGGTAGGTGGATGGAGCGAGCAGCGTTGGGGAGAAAGAGAAAGAGTTGTGAGAGAGAGTGAAAAAGAGAGAAGGAGATCCAATATTGTTCTAAAAGCTCGTTCCGAGTCCCGAGTTATGGCAGCGTGAATATTTTACCACTAGATCGTTTCTGATTGCATGGCCCCGAGATATCAATTATATAGATCGTTATTCTCGACTAAAAACGGAATATTTAATGCTCTCATTTTCTCCGGACAAAGAAGGAATGTGGTGTATTATATTTATATACATACACACATATATATATATATATATGTATACAAAGAACGAGAGCTAGAGCAGAGGTTATTATTGTTATTATTGGATGCACGGGCTAATAACGATCGCCATCCCCGATGGACGATGATGGTAAAAGTGCAACGAAAACGAGTTTAGAGAAAGAGTTTACTTTGGTAACACCTGCTCAGAGGATCGTAGCAGAGAAGATGTAATATACATATACAGACACACACGTATTGTGCGGTTGCGCGCCGCATCCATGTTATAATTATTCGCGAGTAGAGAAGAACCCCTGAAGTAGAAGTATAATAATAATGAAAGGAGAGGAGATGAGATTGATCAATTTGCTTATTAATATAATTATTCAGGGTAAGTAGGCTTTCGTGTGTCGAGAGAAAGAGAGAGAGGGGCAGCAGATAAAAAAATCAATCGTGAGAAATCATGGGAAAAATAGCCGACGGAGAAGAGAAGAGAGAAGAGCTCGAAAACCAAATTGAACAAAAAGCCCATAATTACCGCCGTGATTAGAGCAGTGTGGGAATTAGTAATTACAAGTACCGCGTCCGACCATTCCGTTTATCTGCGCCTTTTAGCGCGATTGTTATCCTCGAAACTGCGCTTGGTCCACAGCAGTCGGCGCCCGACGCCCTGCCCTACCCTCACTTATAATCAAAATTACACATAATTATAAAATTTTTCCAACGAAAAAAAGCTTCGAAATTGGTACTTGCTCATGGTGCAACCAACCACCAACCACACACACGAAAAATGCAACTCAACAACAAATGAACAAACAAACGAGATCTTTGATCTTCGCCTAGGCTGATGGAAGTCTCAGGCGCCCACCCTCCGCCATCCTCGTCTAATCTAATAAAATCGCATATGAGATATTCACAAAGAAAATAGCGCAATACACGTACTACGCCGAAACAGAGGGATGAAGAGAGAGAGAGAGAGATACCTGTTATGGTGCTTCGTCTCTATTATGATGTAATATGTGCGAGAGGGGGCGGCTCTTGCGCGCTCCATCTCCGCTAACTTCATTCCAGAGTCCATATGCGCGCCCCCATGCATAACTTACGCCCTTTGCGTACAATATCCACTCTATATCACGTATGCTGCTGCTGCTGTTGCGGCCGGAGGCCGAACTTGAATTTTCCATTTCGGAAAATAACATCTCTTTCTCTCTCACTACAATATATATATATATTTCCATTTTCCTCTCTCCATCCTTACTTATTTCGTGTTTTTTTTTCCCTCTCCGCCACTTTATTTCTTCTTTTCATCTTCCTTCTTCCGCCCCCAACTTTTTTAATAACGCGTCCCGAAAATGCATACATATTAAATCCCCTCAACCTCCGCATTCCACCCATTCTTCTTACGCTTCAAGAAAAATATATATGTATTCATTTTTTTTTTCATTTTCTTTCGCTGCTTCGTTTTGCCTTAATGACTTAATTTGATTTTAATCAAAACGCCATTACACCTTTCTAACATCGCTTCGTGCAATTAACCACATAAAAGGAGAAATATTTAATTATCAGGAGACGACGCACACAAAGAATGAAAAAATCACGTAATAATACCTGCACTTTAATTGGAAATTCTCATTATATCTCAATTTTTTCGTTCTAAATTCAATTATTAATTCAACAATTAAAATCTAATAGAAACGAACGCTTTGTTCAAATTTTTCTTGTTACTAATTTGTTATATAAAAATAGAAGTTTATTTGCATTTTATAAGAATAACCTTGTTAAAAACATATCATAATTAAATTGTTATATTTATGACCGAAAATCAAATTATTTACATATTTAATGTATGTCCATAATTTATATACATGTTTTTAATTTACTTTAACAAAGAATTGGTAGAAAATAAAGTATAAATTATTCCCATAAACTAAAGTTGAAATTTCAATATATTTTTGTAACTTAACATTAACGTGAATTATGTTTAATTTAGAATAAATGTAGGTATGAAAATCAATTAGTTATGAACAAAAAAAAAATTAATACCGTGTGAAAAAATTGCTCATATTTTCGGTTATTTTTTTTTGTTAATGGCTAAATGAATGTAACCGACATCGGCGTGAATAGGCAGTGATATAATTGTGAACGAGCGAGGATTTATGAACCGTTGGAATGTCGTCTTGAGATTGCATTCTAGGTGAGAGAAAAAAAAAAGGGGAGGCGACGGCGATGCATCGACGACAATGGTCAGAACATCGAGTGAGTGTGTGTGTGTGGTTAAGAGTGAGAAAGAGAGGGAAGACCATGAATGACCGGTGCCGGTGAATGGAGGGTAGTAAACCGACGATGCCGTTACGAGGAGGGAAAAACGGTCAAGGCGAAGGGTAGTTTTGCCCTCCGCAACGGAACGGGGTTGCAGAGGAACTCCGACCTAAAATAACAAACCAGGTGTATACACACACAGAAAACGCGGACACGCACTCTCCCATTCACCATCGCATTCCCAAACGGAAAAAAAAGAGAATGATGGACAATTGATTCCAGTTTTCTGGAGCAATCCTTATACCTGCTCCAACCTGCATGTATTTTTAGATGTAAAACAATGTATGTTTTCTTTCCTTCTGATTTATGTGGGGCGATAGTGTTCCTAATTTTATTTCTGGACAAATTGCCGGTACTAATTGTCCAAAAGAGATAACCGGAGGATTACATGAATTTATTCAGTTTTACAAAGCACCTGGTACAATAATTACCAGCTTAATTATTATGTATTGTATTATTGTTTCGGAAGGAAAGAGGCAAAAATCAATAGGTTTGTAGTAATAAGTTTTTATTTTTACTTCGCCCTTGACCGAAACCAAACAAATAACGCGAACTTCCTGATTACCAATATAACCAATTAACTTCTACCCGTCTTCTTCGTATTGTTGCTTTAGTTATTTTCTTTTTCGCTGTCGCCATTGTGCTTTTCGATCTTTGACTTTCTCGCATTGTGAATAAGACAAAGAGGCGTACTTATTTATTTATTTTTTGTTGTTGCAAAGAAAGAATATAGAAATAAAAGAGAAGCATAATAAAGTGAAGATGTTTATCTTCGGTGCTTGGGTATGTAGATGCCCGTGTCTGTTCACGCGAGCTGACATAAGGGGGCAGCACGAAGTAGTCCTTATTATCGAGATGCGGTGTGATAACCGAACGGAAAAGTGATTGTTTCCTCCTCTTGTTGTATATTGTTGTTGTTGTTGTTATTTTCCTGAAAATGAGTTAAAACCTCTTCGCGACGGACCGATGAACACGAGGAGAATGTGTTGTATACATACATACATACACACATTCACAAGTACTCGAACACATACACGTTTTAATACGAGTAATGACAATATGAAATGATTACGGACGTAATTGCTAATGAACACGCGAACTAATCACGCGACTCGAAGCCTACCCTCAAACAGGTTTCTTAATGCCTTTCTGCGTACGTGGCGATAATTAAAAATGCACGCAATCCACTTCGATGACCAATACCAAACCAATTCCACTTCGTGTACACTTAAACGCGTATACTCATCGTTCTAATACGCATTACGGCCCATTTGTTCCGGACACCTTTTTGATCGGAGATACCATCTATGGGCCCACTAAAATTTATTAGGACCTTGGCGTGTGGGCACTTTACATGCATGTCTCAATCCATTTAAATAAATATTAACTCACGAAAGGATTCCGAAGGAAAGCAAACAACAACAACAACATCAATTCGACGTAATCGACGCAACGATTTTTATTTTTTCTTCTTCGACCACGAAAATCTCTCTCGTTCCTCGAGTACCATTAGCGCCGCAATTCACTCGAGAAATTGCATCCCATTTTCTCTTCATCATAACATCAAAATCTTCATCCAGTTAATTTAACTTTCTCAATCATATACATCTTCTTTACATAATAACTTACTAATTACTAAATATTACTAATTTAGGTCGAAAAAAAACTATTTTTCAATCAACTTTAATAAAATACATGAGATTAAACTTAAGATTAATTAAAATCCTTATTTTCTAATGAATAGCAAAAAAATAAATCCGTTCGAGCGATTATTATTTTAAACAAATTACAAATTCAATAAACGTGATTTATATCGGACAGGAATCCAAAGACGTTTCGCATTCATTAGTCGATGATTTATATTAGAATTAATGTGGCTAAAAGCCCGACGCTCCAGCATCAAACACGCACACAGAAAAAATCATCTTTTATATAGAATGAAAATAAATATGTATTAAATATAAATAATATAATAGAAAAATATTCCGAAACAACAACAAAAAAAGCATAATTTATGTACTGTGTCAAAATATTTCCATAATTCTTTAAATCTATACTAAAATATTTCTCAAATCTCTCTGAATTTCTTTTTTCAAAATTCGCGTCTTATTACTATAATTTTACGTATTTAATTGATTCATTAGTTAAATATTTGTTTGCGTATTGTTATTTTGCATTGTTTTATTAGAATTGTTATCTAAGATTTTTTTTTGTTCGTTGCGAAATGTTGCATTCAACGCGTTTAATTGATTGAGTCATTAGTGTTAATCTTATGCAATGCGGCAACTGTAATTATTTCGAAAAGTTATGATTTCTTTAAAATTTATCACATGTTTATCATGGACTTAAAGTTTATGGTTTTTAATTGATTCATTAATCGAATGAGTTTATTGTTTTGATTCGCATTGTTCGCTTGTAACGAATAGGTTTATTATTTATGGATTTGTTTGTGTAAATCGTGTAGATTTTGAATGGTTTTAATGATGGTTTTTCAAGAAAATAGGATTTCGATGTAAAACCTTTGGGCAATCGTCGTTAATTGTGTGTCCGGGGCTGAGGGATTTGAAAGAGACACACACACACCATTCTTATCGTTTTTCTTTTTATTTCTCTCTGTCTTTAGAGTTACTTAATTCGGAGAGTTATGAGATCCGAAGTGGTCCTAGGTGGTCCGGCCCACATGCGTTTCATCACCATCGTCGGAGGCTGTGATAGATGGTAACGATGGAAACACAAACACACACATAGAGAAAAAGCGTACGCACTGTCGTGGATTGAAGTTAGTTATGTAAATGGGGCGAGCGGGAAATGTGGAAAAAGAGACTTGAATCGCAGATTAAAAGGTGCGTGGTTTGCGGCCAAAAATGGGTAAATATCGTCCTTAAACGGGCAAAAGGAGTCTATATTAAGAGAGCCGCGATGCCGGATTCGTATTCTCATACATATCACTTTCTAAATGGACAGCCAATAAATAAGAACGAGCGCGGCGCGGGGCCCCCGAATGTGTTAAAAGCGCTGCTCGAGTCACGACAGGGCGAGAAGAGAACGAAGAAAACGAGTCAACCGAGTCAAGCATCGTCGGATGGACGAAAACGCCGTTTGCAGCAGGATTCAATTGAACGGATCGCACAGCTAATTGCACGACTGAGTGTGGATATTACGGACTCTCAGCGGAAAAGATTAATTGTTTCCGTGTTAACTATGGATAATTAATTTCACTTCAGTTTTCTTTGACTCCTCTCTAATAACGGGACACAATTCCTAACACATAAATCGCAAAGTTTCAAAAAAAACTTGTACCAAATTTTAATTGTGTTACTAAATAAATCTCTACTATTAGAGTATAAAACGTATAAAGTTACACGGAAAGCAGCATCCTATTTTTTTGTTTCTTTTCTTGTTGAAATGAAATTAATTTTCGGAGCGTTTCGAAGAGGTTCGAAAACAGCGATACCGAAATTTTTATAATTATCGTATCGGAATCTAGCCGGACGGGTCGAGGGTGCCACGAACGACCCGACGTGCCATTTGTAACCGGCCAACGGATTTCGGACCTTCTTGCTCAACACTTCTTCAGTTCACACTAAACCCCGACTCCGCAAGACTTTCGCGGCATTCCGCCGCTCCAATACGAATTCTTACATTCACACACTTATATACAGGGTGTTTCTAATTGTATTAAATCTTTACTTAAAAAACTATACACAAACTTTATCGAATAATATTTATTAAACAAAATTTTTCTTTTGAAAAAAAATATACAATTATTACAAGAATTTTCTTATAAGAATTAAACGAAATATAATTAAATTTCTTGCGTATTTACAAGATTATTATTACAATCAGCAATTAGAATTTCTTAATTTAAGAATCAATTTTTTTTAACAATTATCATAATTTCTATGATACACTTTAATTTATAAATAATTGTTAAATTTGATTAAATACCAATTTAGTTTAATATAATTGTTTAATGAGGAATTCAAGATTTTTGTAAGAAATCCTGAAACTAAATAAATGAGTTTATGAAGATTTCTTCTTGCTCGTGAAATTGGTTTAGGATCACCCTGTATTATTATATATAAAAAAAATGAGAGTCGGAGCGAAAATATCACGTTACCATAGTAACAACAATAACAAAGGGGAGTTAATTAATTAATTTGACAGTGAAGGGGGGGCACCTAATTTATCGCCGCCAACTACAAAAAATAAATATGTTTTCTCTTTGGAATCTCCATCGTTTTACTTTTATGCCCACTCTGTTGCGGCTGCTCATTCATTAAAAAACCCTAAAATTTTAATCGAGTCCCATCATTCGGACGGAAAAGCCGGGGTCTCGTAAAAATCCGCCGTCTCCTCTAATGCAACACCTTGAAAATAAATCTCTCGCCCGTTTCGTGTTAGTACGTATATGTATATATATATATATCATAAGAAGGCAACATATTTAAACCGAAGAAGTCACGGTTCAGTTGGTGCCGGAATTTTATTCCTCCGGTTCACCGATCGAATTCTTTCCAGCAATTTAACGAATCGATACTCTCTCAGTCTTTTACTCTTTCTGTTCTGCTCTTTTCGTTCTTCAGCTATAGCACAAAATATATTTATTTATTGTTATTAAATGGCGATAGCCTCGGGTTCAATGCTTCATAAATTGTTCGCCCATTGTCGACGACAATTCCTTAGCGCTAAGACCATTTTATTGCCGCGTTACGGAGGTAATTATGCACTCAGTTGTGTAGTGAGAGAGGAACGAAACGGGAGCCGCAAAAGAAATGAAGGAATGAGTGAGGAAAAAAAATCTCGCGAGACGACGCGCGTTACGTTTTAAACATTGTTTTCCACAGTTTTGCTGCTTTGTTTTTGCCGTTATCAATCGAACTCTCTGGCTTATTATTCCCAATGCGGAAATTCGATTGTTATTACACTGCGGATTTCTAATTGAACATGATTTGCTTACAGCAACTTTCCTATGGAAAATCAAAAACTTCGCGCACACAAATCACTTCACTTTCATTGCAAATCCAAACAAAAAAGTCTTAATTATTTGACCTCAAGAAAAGTACAAATATTCCTATAAATTAATTGCAACTATTTTTTTTAACACTTAGTAAAATAACAAATTTTCTACACTTTATCAAAATAATTTTATTTTAAAGCGCAAAATAAATGTAACACATAACTTTCTTAAAAAAATTATTAAATTTCTCTATTTTTACTACTTAGAATGAACGCAAGTGAAAAAATATGTTTGCTTTAAAATATCAATCAGATTTGTAAATTTTTACAGTAAACTTAAAGATTTTTTTTTAGAACTTAGAAATATTGAAGCGTTTAGCCTTAACAGTATAACCAATAAGATAAATACGGGTAAAATTCTTAGTAAATACTTTTAAACCACTCACAAAAATTCAACGCACTTTGTACATTTTTTTAAATCTTATTTAATTTTTTGTTCAGTAAAAATTAAGTTTTGGTATAACACAAAAATCTATTGTTGAAACATGAAAGAAACGTTATTTTGGGGAAAACTTGAAAATTAGATATTTTTTTTCTTTAAGTGGACGATAAAATGTTTTACGAGTGAAACTTTATTTTCAGCTTTGAGAAAATTGTTCAGTAAAGAAAACGAAGTGTAGTTTGGTGCAAATTGATGTATTTTTAGACAAATATCCAATTGGATTAGTATACGCAATCTCGGATTATCCTTATTAGAGTGCACGCAACATATTTCTGAATTTATACTTCTTTTTATGTCTTCTTTTCAAAGCATTTCTTCGCAACAAATCAAAACTATTACAATTTATTTGTTTTCTTGAAACTTAGTTAATTTTTCTTACTTTAGTTCATTAAATAGTATTTTTTATGTGATTTTCTAGTTGATAAAAATAGAAATCTTCACATTGAGTTTATCGGATTGAAAAAGTGTAATTAATTAAACTGGACACTATCCGTTGTTTCTGGATGGTTTTTAGGTGAGGAAATTACAAGATTTACTTAGAGAGAAAGATGTCCCGAGATATAAAATAAATAAACCAACCAATTTAAATACGGAATCGATTTCCGTCGAGCAATTTGTTCGGGATTTCAACGCGGACTAATTTTTCGTGTGGGCCATCATAACTCATCCGAACAAACTTCATAATACTTCCAACACGGGTCTAATCAAAGTGATCGCAGCGAAAAGGATAGAGTAAATAAAATTTATAAGTTGAAGAAAAAAAACTGTTTCTATAAAACGAACTTTCTTTTCACGAGCGCGTTTCTCCGGCTCACGGCGGATCACGTTGAGAACATTACGGTAACGTTCCACGCCGAAAACTTGGCGAAACATAAATCAGGAGATGAAACTGCGCGATATACTCAATCTTATTATTATTATCATTTCCTATTTTTTTCCTTTAGTAATTGTTTTTTTTGTATTGGTTTTTGTTTCCGGATTGTGGGAAAAGCGCGAATCTAATTGGACGGGTTCGTGTCTTGACGCAGCGTTCGAGTCTCCGCGCTTTTTCGGGTGCAACGTAAACATATTACCGGTATTTATCGGATTTTCTGTTTTTTCTTTTTTTGAACAAATCTTCTTATCTGTTTGCTTTGCGTTTATTTGCGGTATCAACGGTTTTGAACAATGCTACTGCTGGGATAAAGTTTCGAGTGTCGCGCGTACTCGAAACTTAGTCATTTTCGTAATAATCCACTCGAACCGTTATTAAGTGCGCTATTGTCTAAGCACCCCACGCTGCATGCGTATATGTATAGAGTTTCATTAGGGGTTGCAGGGAAATGGTTAAATATTATCAGAAAACACACACGCGTCCGGATTCTTTTGGGGGAGGAGGGAGGTGAGTAACGCAAACACACACGCACGAATGCATTCACCGATTTGAATAGTTTTTGTTGCCGATTGGAGTTAAGGTTTTTTCTGTTGTTGTTGCATTGTTCGGATGCGGGGAGTTATGTAAATTATTCGGCACGAGCCAAAGATGATGCGGGTTTCAGCCTCTCCTAAGTGGTCCGATTTGCATAAGGTGTACTATTGCGTAAACACTATTTAGGGGTGGTTCATAACTTAAGATTATCGTGTATATATATATATTTTAATTCTTTTGGGGGTTTGTGATGATGGTGATGATGATAATAAAGGTTTCTCGTACCTCTAAACATTCCTGTCTAGTATCCAACACTATGCGAAAATAATAAACGAACGCACATAAAACACTAATATTTTCTCTCTTCTGATGATTATTTTTTTTTTCTTCAGCACGTTTTAAAGAGATCGAGGAACAAACACCACAGCACTGTAGATATACATTTATTATTACTTTTTTGTTGTATTATTTGTGTATATCTTCACGGTCGCAGGTATCGGAACTACTCGTTGCGAATTGGATTTAGTTGAAGAATCAACGTATAAATAAAAATAAAACAAACAACGAAACTGATGCGATGTCGGTTTGGGGCGGGGGGGTAGTTACGATGTTGTAATGTTAAACAAATAATTGATGTCGGGGGGGTGAAAATAAAAATATAGAACTTAAAACAATGTACAGGTGTTGAATAAAATAAGACAACAACGTGCGGCCGGACGGCACGGACAACATAGCCGCTCGGCGTTAAAGCTTGAACTGTGTTCTTCGTGTGTTGTTGGCCAATAGGGGGCGGTCTGGAAGAGGGGATGACGACGCGCCCCCACCACCGGGCCGCCCGGGCGCACACCTGAGTGGTAGGGATTGGGGAAGGGATGGCGCGCGGTTGAATGCTCGCGAAATAAGTTTCGACTAGATTTGCAACAATTTCGCGACGCTTTTTTGCCTTCTCTCTCTCTCTCTTTCACTCACTCGCTCTTCATCTCTTTCTCTCTTACGTACATACATATACACACACACATTCGCTCATACTCTCTTGCTCCTCAGCCCGGCCCCTCCTCGACCAATTAATGCCTAGTCTTATTAGGCATAGTCCTCTCTTCTCCTTCATCGTCTTCGTCGCGCTCTTCGCTTCATATCCTCATGCCCTCCATCCGTGCACAGGATCATCCTCGCCGTCGTCGTCGGAACGCAACCTTCGAATTTATTTAAATTACTGGATTACATCGCCATCTTGATCTCGGCAGCCGCTGCTGCGACCGTACGCGCATTGATTTTTTTTTTGGTCGCTGTCTTCTTAATCACGCGTTATGTCACTTTTCAGACGCAAAAACACGTACGGAACGCGCATACGTTTAGCGTACATCCTTCCCATACCAACGAAAACTGTTCTACGAACTTAATATTACTTCAAATTACGTAATTTTTCCTACGAATTATTCTAATTTTCAGTCATTTCATCACACTGAAAATCAAATTTAACTAAAAATTAATTAGATTCTGTTTTCATACAACAGACATTTTTCAATTCAATTAAAATTATTTAACTAATATCAAAGTATTTCTTTAATAAGTGAAAAACACATTAAAATCACGGTTGAAATTATTCTAATTTTCACATTAATATCACTTTTTTCGTACGAATTATTCTAATTTTCAGTCATTTTATCACTTTAAAATCAAATTTAACTAAAAATTAATTAGATTCTGTTTTCATACAACAGACATTT